>NC_045541.1:180045190-180287894 GCF_009769535.1 Thamnophis elegans | reverse complement strand
TTTATGCTGGTAGGTGAGAAGTTTGTTAAGTGAGTTTTGTCCCATGTTACAATTTTTCTCGCCACATGTCTTAAGTGAATCACTGCAGTTGTTAAGTCACCCGGTTGTTAAGCAAATCTGGCTTCCCCCATTGCCTTTGCTTGTCAGGAGGTCGCAAAAGGAGATCCCGTGACCCTGGGATGCTGCGACCGTCGTAAGTGTGAAAGCTGGCTATAAGTCACTTTTTTTTCAGCGCCATAGCAAGTTTTGTCACTAAATGAACTGTCGTAAGTTGAGGACTACCTTCAATTCATGCTGACTCTTTCCTAGAGCCACTTTAGGAATAAACTATGCAGGCCGATGTCTAAGTGGTCAGCCTCCGTGTCTCTGAGCAACGTAGCGCATTCCTAGTTCAATTCCCCCACTGAGTCCTGAAGTCTTTCCTGGACCAAATTTCTTATCTGTCCAGGCAGAGTTAAACGTATGGAAAGGAAAAAAAATAAATGTTTTTTTTTCTGCAGTCCTTTTGAACCACGTTTCTCAACCTTGGCAACTTTAAAGATATTCTGGCGGAGTTCGACTGCCAGAATTCTTCAGCCCGGCGCAAAACAACAATTGCAAAAAACGATTGAAAAGAAGTGAAACCAGGGGTGTCCAACTTGATTTCTTTGCAGGCCAGATCAGCATTCTTTTTTTTAATATATATATAAATTTTTATTTTTATCAAACAGACAACACACACACACACAACAATAAAAAACAGAAAAAAAAAAGACAAAAAAAACCATCATCACATACAGCATGTCGTTTGGTTACAAATGTTTTTACGTCCATATTCTCGAATAAGCATTTACCATCACAGATTTTTCATCTAGTATAACTAAACACCTCACTTTCATTGTACAGTATATGTTCAATTACAATTAGTATTATTGTTTTTTCCCAATAAATCATAATTCCCTTACATTCTTTTTTTTTTTAATAATAAATGTTTTTTTAATTTTAATTGAAACAAGTACAGCATCTTTCTTTACATCTGTAGAAAATGTATCAATCGATTACAGATCCTCCACGGTCAACAAACATAACTCATATTAACTTAAGCATTATTATATATCCATTTTCATTTGACTGTAATTATTATTTAAAAATATTAATACAAGTAATAATCTTGAACAATACCTGCCCACACCAGTGGGTTTCCCTTACATTCTTGATTGTCTATTTGATAGCAGTATACCATTATATAATCACAAATCCCAATGTGAAAAAAAAATTACCATTTATATTTGTATGTCACTATTTTCAATTATGCATAATTCCACCAATCGACTATCGGGTATGCTTATGTTCATTATTGTCCTTGTACATCATACATTCAAACAGAAATCTTATTCCTTCATTTTTCAACAAAATATTCTAAATAGTCACTACATATATATACCGATTTTTAATTATTCCCTTATTAGAGATCAGCATTCTTGTTGTCCTCGATGGGTTGGTAGGGGGTGGGAGGAAGACATCGGCGGGCACAGGGGGCGGCCACATGTGCGTGCAAGGCCCACCATCCCAGCAACCCCATGTGCTCCTGCCGGGATAATCTGGGCTGGGCCTGTATGCCGGCACGCCTGCCGTGATAGAAGCTTCCGGAAGGGCCAGATTTGGAGGCCCTGCTGCTGGACACCTCCCCCCCCCCCGCACACATAGCTGACATAGCAATATAGCAATAGCAGTTAGACTTATATACCGCTTCATAGGGCTTTCAGCCCTCTCTAAGCGGTTTACAGAGTCAGCATATCGCC
Source organism: Thamnophis elegans (assembly GCF_009769535.1). Classification (NCBI taxonomy): domain Eukaryota; kingdom Metazoa; phylum Chordata; class Lepidosauria; order Squamata; family Natricidae; genus Thamnophis; species Thamnophis elegans. The sequence goes on along the minus strand of NC_045541.1, from coordinate 180,286,113 downwards.
CCCAACAATCCGGGTCCTCATTTTACCCACCTCGGAAGGATGGAAGGCTGAGTCAACCCTGAGCCGGTGAGATTTGAACAGCCGAACTGCAGAACTGCAGTCAGCTGAAATAGCCTGCAGTGCTGCATTTAACCACTGCACCACCTCGGCTCGACATGTCGGTAAGCAGGGCCGTCATAGAAACAGTAAGGGGCCCGCCCGTGTCGCTTCAGCCCGGTCCATCTCATCCCATCAGCCGCGCATGCACGCAATCCCGGCCCATGCCATCCCAGCAGGCCATCCCACCCCATCCTGGCATGCACACGTGTCTTTCTCCTGTGTGCACGATATGTACCTGCAGGAATGGCATGGGCCGGGCTCGTGCGTGTACACATCCGCCTCTTGTGCAGCCGCCCACCCGCCGTGATTGGGTGGGCCTAGCCGCAGGGACCAGTGACGTGCAATCAGGGAAGGCAGGGCCTCACCACTGTCATCATGAAAATAAAAGAAAAATTAAAAGGAAAAAGGCTGAGCTAGTTGCTGCCAGAGTCACAGTGGATGACTCTGCTTAGTGCTTAACTGTTTAAAAAAGCCTCTAAAAAAGCGCCCTCTACAGGAGGAGGCAGGAGAACCACGTGCCTCATTTAGTCTATCTTTATGATCATGTATTCTTGACCGCTGATCTTGTCGGGATTCCCTCGAGCACAAACAATCTCCTTGAATAGTGAGATTACAGATCTCTTGTTGGATCTCTGTCTCCTTTAGGGACAAAGGCAAAGTCTCCCTACCAGCCAGAAGGTAAAAGTTCCCCTTGCACATGTGCTACTCGTTCCCGACTCTAGGAGGTGGTGCTCATCTCCGTTTCAAAGCCGAAGAGCCAGCGCTGTCCGAAGACGTCTCTGTGATCATGTAGCTGGCATGACTTAACGCTGAAGGCGCACAGAACTCTTGTTCCCTTCCCACCAAAGGTGGTTCCTGTTTTTCTACTTGCATTTTTTACGTGCTTTCGAACTGCCAGGTTGGCAGAAGCTGGGACAAGTAACGGGAGCTCACTCCATCACCCGGCGCTAGGGATTCGAACTGCCGACCTTTGTAGCATCTTAGCCACTGAGCCACTGCATCCTATCCAAGCCAAAATGGTTGGGTAAATGTTGAGGAACATCTCCAGATGTTCATGCTCTCGTCTTTTCTCTCTCTCTCTCTCCCCCCCCCCATTCTGCTCCTCACAGGGCCACATGGATGAAGACGTCCAGAGAATCCTCTTCCAGATTTTGAAGATGCAAAGTCTTCAGGAACAAGGCAGATGAGACGAGGCAACGGGTGGCAGACTCGAACCCGGGGTGGGGTGGGCAGGCTGGGACATTCCCTTGGAAAAGGAGGACGTCAAGGTCACGCCAACTATATCCAGTCCAACGGTGAGCCAGGAATGGGGTAGAGCAGCTGGAACCCAAATGCCTTCGAATTGCTTCACAATCCTTGGCGCCTTCACTTGGCCAATGTCCAAAGCTCTCCCGGCTGAATTTCTGCCTACGATCAAAATGTTGAAGGCTACAGGGTCATTGCAAGGAGATAGAGTAGAAACAGAGATGAAAGATTTAGGGTGGGATGGGGGCGTGACCCCTAGGGGTCAGCTGTTTATTTCCACTGCATCTAATGGCAATATATATACCAGGGGTGGGTTTCTCACCCTGTTCCAACCGGTTTGGTTGGAACAGGGCTGGCGGCGTCCTCGTGCATGCGCGCAGTGCACACATGCGTATTAGCGCCTGTGCGATGCTCCAGCTGCTCCTGGAGGATCGCGCAGGCGCTGTATGCGTTCTGCGCATGCGTGGAAGGGCAGAACTCGTCAAAACCGGGTAAGAAACGCGGGCGGGCGGGTGGATCCTTCGGCGATCCCGGAAGTTACTTACTTCCGGGTTCGCCGACCAACCGGTTCGCGGGGACCGCCGCGAACCGCCTGAAACCCACCCCTGATATATACATACATATATATATATGTGTTGTATTTGTGCTGATAAATAAATAAAGGGAGACTAGTATAGATCTATTTCAAGCTGTTTAGCTCTCATCAGCTAGTCATACCCTTACTGGGATTAGAACCTGTGCTGTATTGCATTTTAGGCAGATACAGCACAGGTTCTAATCCCAGTAAGGGTATGGCTAGCTGATGAGAGCTAAATAGCTTGAAATAGATCTATACTAGTCTCCCTTTATTTATTTATCAGCACAAATACAACACAAATGTATCAAAGGCAATAGTAAAAATATTGGGTTTCTGTCTGGATGGTCTCTTGTGACGAGCCGATAGACAGAGATAGGAAGTAATAGGCTTCCTCCCATATTTGGGCATACCAGGGGTTGTGACACTAAATACATACACACACACGCACACACATATATTGGGTCCCTACTACGCTTCCTTACTGGGGAATCTCAGGCCAGTCCGTCTCTCTGATCACAGACTACCTGCAGGGTTGTCATTTTGGTAAAGTGGGGGAGGGGGCAAATATGTAGCTTGGAGTTCTGTACCAGGGTGTCGGTGTGTGAGTGTGTGTTAAATGGTTGAGTTGGGTGGGTTGGGGGTCACTTCCGCATAATTGTTTTGTAACACGTGCAGAAAAGGATTTCGGCTGCGAAGAAGCAGTGGGATAGAAAAGTAATTTTTTTTTTAACACAGGGAAAGGACAAAGTTGAAGGTAGCCCTCGACTTATAACCCTTCATTTAACGACCAGAGTTACAACAGTACTGGGGAAAAAATGACTTATGACCGTTTCTCACGCTTATGACCGTTGCAGCCACACACACACACACACACACCCACATACACCCATGGTCACCTGATCAAAATTCAGATGCTTGGCCACTGATTTGTATTTACGACGGTCACAGTGTTCCAGGACCATGTGATCGCCTCTTGCGACCATCTCATAAGTAAAACGTCAATGGGGAAGCCTGATTCGCTTAACGGCCATGCTACTCATTTAAGAACTACCGTGATTCACTTAAGAAATGTGTCGAGAACAGTTATAAAACGAGGCAAAATTCACCTAAAGTTTGTCTCGCTTAGTAACAGAAATTGTGGGCTCAATCATGGTCGTAAGTAGAGGACTACCTGAATGGGAAGTCTGGGAGTCTGAAAGCAATTCACTGGATCTGCTGATATTTTACGGAGTGTGAAAAACAAGCCTGCTAAGATATTACATTAGGCCAATGAGTTTAAATTCTTAACATTTAATCCCTGTTAATTGTCTTTTAAAATTGAATTGATTGGGATGAAATGCCCAAAGCTGGGAAAACGTTTAGTAGCCAGGAAAAAAAAATGCAATTGTAGTCTTCCATAATTCTAGCATGCATTTAAGATTGAGTTCTCATGCGGCTTAACTTCCGGATAAGGGCCCAAATAAGATAATGTTGCAAATAAGATTTCCAGCGAAATTATGCAACCCCTTGGCCTTTCCTGTGACTTCCAATGAATTATAGCAATTTGTGCTAAAAGGTAAAATTAAAAAAAAAAAAATCTTCTTGCACTGAGCAGTCGGATATTGTCCAGGGTTCCTGTCGATCTACCTGTATGTCTGGTTTTCACAAAAACCAAGAGGGCAGCCATAGTACTGGCAGTCCTCGACTTACGACAGTCCATTGAGTGACCATTTGAAGTTACAACGGTACTGAAAAAGCAACTTACGAACTTTTTTCACGCTTACGACCGTTGCAGCACCCCCCGTGGTCACATGATTTACATTCGGATGCTTGACAGCTGACTTATATTGACGACAGTTTCAGGGTCCTGGGATCACGTGATCCTCTTTTGTGACCTTACAAGCAAAGTCACTTAACAGCTGTGTCACTAAGTTAACTATAGCAGCAATTCACTTAATAACAGCGGCAAGAAAGGTCATAAAATGGGACAAAACTCATTTAACAACTGTGTTAGGTAAGCTCCCCATTGGGAGAGTGAGTGCGTTCAGAGAAGCATTAAGAGAGTTGTGTTGGACAACACACAAACCAGCATACAGAGACACTGCAGTTGAAATAGGCTTTTACTTTCGTGGAAATAGAGGTATCAGAATCCATCAAACAGTCCAAGTCATACACGGATAAGACAGTCAGTCATCAATGCCTTTCAGTTAAGGGATAATCCAAATAACATAGTCCAGTATCATATAATCAGTCTGGTACTCTAAGTTTGCTAACAGTTGCAAAACTTACAATAGCTCATGGCACTTTCTAACAGCCAGCTTCCAAAACACTCAGATCAGATCAGCCCAGCATTTAATAAACAGAGAACTAAAAGTCATTCTGGCTCCCTCTTTTGGCCGATTGAGGAAACAGCAACCAATCACATTTTACAGTATGATTTAAAGAAACAGGCATAGCATTGTTACATGATTTATATATTGCCAAGCCAACCGTTAGTTTATATTCCTAACAAACTGTCTCACTTAGCAACAGATATGTTGGGCTTAGTGGTGGTTATACAGGTGAAACTCGAAAAATTAGACTATCGTGCAAAAGTTCATTTATTTCAGTAATGAACTTAAAAGGTGAAACTAACATATGAGATAGACTCACTACATGCAAAGCAAGATAGTTCAAGCCATGATTTTTCATAATTTTCCATGATTATGGCGAACAGCTCACGAAAACCCCAAATCCACCATCTCAGGAAATTAGAATATTACATGCAATCAATAAAACAAGGATTGGACATAGAACAATATCGGAGCTCTGAAAAATATAAGCATGCATATGTACTCAGGACTTGGTTTGGGCCCCTTTTGCAGCAATTACTGCCTCAATGCGGCGTGGCATGGAAGCTATCAGCCTGTGGCACTGCTGAGGTGTTATGGAAGACCAGGATGCTTCAATAGCGGCCTTCAGCTCTTCTGCATTGTTCGGTCTCATGTCTCTTATCTTTCTCTTGGCAATGCCCCATAGAGTATGGGGCTGCCCTTGAAGAGTATTCGGCGACTTCAGCTAGTCCAGAATGCAGCTGCGCGAGCGATTGTGGATGCACCTCGCTTCACCCACATAACACCTATCCTCCGCGAGCTGCACTGGCTACCTCTCGATCTCCGGGTGCGCTTCAAGGTGCTACTTGTCACCCATAAAGCCCAACGTGGTAGTGGATCTGGGTACTTGAGAGAACGCCTACTGCCAATTACCTCCACGCGACCTATTAGATCTCATCGATTAGGCCTCCTCCGAGTTCCATCTGCCGGTCAATGCCGACTGGCAACTACGCGGAGGAGAGCCTTCTCGGTGGCAGCTCCGACCCTATGGAACGATCTCCCTGTGGAGATTCGTACCCTCACCACCCTCCAGACCTTCCGCACAGCCCTCAGAATCTGGCTATCCCGTCAGGCCTGGGGCTAAGACTGTAACCCGCCCGAATGGTATGAATGTTGTGTTTTTAATTATGTATTGTCTTATATGTTAAATGTTTGTCTCCCCCTCCCCCTTGGGTTGTGAGCCGCCCTGAGTCCCCCCAGGGAAAAGGGCGGCATATAAATAAACATCTACAATCTACAATCTATGGGGTTCAGGTCAGGCGAGTTTGCTGGCCAATCAAACACAGTAATCCCACGGTCATTGAACCAGGTTTTGATGCTTTTGGCAGTGTGGGCAGCTGGAAAATGAAATCAGTATCCCCATAAAGCTTGTCTGCGGAAGGAACCATGAAGTGCTCCAAAATCTGGTAGATGGCTGCGTTGACCCTGGTCTTAATGGTGGTCCAAAGTCCTGTTGCTCAGTGGTCCAAAGTCCTCTTTTCTGATGAGAGCAACTTTTGCCAAAAGCACCAAAATCTGGTTCAATGACCGTGGGATTTCTGTGCTTGATTGGCCTCTCCATTCTTCCTCCATACTCTGGGTCCTTGGTTTCCAAATGAGATGCAAAAGTTATTGATTGCATGTAATATTCTAATTTTCTGAGATGGTGGATTTGGGGTTTTCATGAGCTGTAAGCCACAATCATCACAATTATGACAAATCAGGGCTTGAACTCTCTTGCTTTGCATGCAATGAGTCTCATCTCATATATTAGTTTCACCTTTTAAGTTGCATTACTGAAATAAATGAACTTTTGCACGATATTCTAATTTTTCGAGTTTCACCTGTAAGTTAAGGACTCCCCGTAGTGCGATAGGAGCTCTGCTTTTGATTAAAATATGCTTCAAGGCTGCCATCTTGTCCTTTCGGGGAGCTCACCCCATATGGACCCCCCCCGGATTCTGTGGCCAATTGACTTGGTTCCTTGATTCTATTCAGGCTTCAAATTGACGCTCTTCCAGGTAGTTTTTTTTTAAAGGTGCATCTTAAAATCTGGAATCTGGGCAGAAGGAAGTGGAGATTGTAAAGCAAAGATGCGAAGCTCTTAAATTTAGGACGGGCAAGATTTGATTGTAGGGATGAGTGAACTTGGTGGGGGCAACTGTCAAATTCTGTGGACCACTGTTGGAATTGTTAAGGAAACGGTCCAGCCTATGTTTTTTTCCCCCTCAATGAGAGATTAGATTAAGATTAGAGATTAAGTTTAGTTTTGCTGTACTGTATAGCAGTGTTTGTTTTTTTCTTTATTGGATTTATATGCCGCCCTTCTCCCAAAGGACTCCGGGCGGCGTACAACATTAAAAAAAACAAACATATTACAAAGGTTAAAAAAGAAATTAGATAAGAGTATCCAAAAACAAACCCAATTAATATTAGCAATAACATTAAAAAAAATAGATTAAAATTAACAATTACATCAATCATTTATTTTGTTTTGTTCAGGCCAGGCAGGATTCCTGGAAAAGCCAACTTTTTAGGGCGCGTCGGAAGGACCGGAGGCCGGGAATTATGCAAAGCTCCGGGCGCAGCTCATTCCAGAGGTTTGTTTACTTGGCAACTTTAAGATGTGGGAATTCTGCCTGAGGAATTCTTGGAGTTGAAGTCCACCCATCTTAAAGCTGCCACAGTTAACAAACACAACCATAGAGAGCCATGTTGCACATACAACCTTGCTTGAAATAAGTGGTGGGTTTCAAAACTTTTTGGAACCTACTCTGTGGGTGTGGCTTCCTTTGTGGGAGTGGCTTGCCGGCCATGTGACCTGGTGGGAGTGGCTTGCCGGCCATGTGTTTTCTCTCTCTCTCTCTCTTTCTCCTTCCTTTTGCCTCTCTGTCCCTTTTTTCTTTTTTTTCATCTCTCGCTCACTCTTTTTCTTTCTTTTTTCTTTTTTTATTTATTTATTTCTTCCTTTCTTTCTCTTTCTCTCTCTCTCTCTCTGTCAGTCTGTGTGTGTGTGTGTGTGTGTGTGTGTGTGTGTAGCAGTGGTGGGTTTCAAAAATGTTTGGAACCTCTTCTGTAGGTGTGGCCTGCTTTCCGGGTCCACTGGTGGAACCTCTTCTAACCGGTTCAGTAGATTTGACGAACCGGTTCTACTGAACAGGTGCGAACTGGTAGGAACCCACCTCTGCTTGAGATCAAGTGATTGAACTCAAACGTGGGGAAAAAAAGGGATTGGACTCAGCCCCCGTTGGATGACCAAATGTCCCTTCCATCTTCTTCGCTTTTTATCTTCATTAGAGCAGATGTGGGCAAATATTGTGGACCACAACTCCCAGAATTCCTGAGCCAGCATGGGAGTTGAAGTCCTCAAGTCATAAAAGGATCACCATTGTTCCCCATCTGTCTTTATAGGGACAAATTTGGACCCGGGAGAAGCTCTACCAGCCAAAAAGCTAGTTCGATGCTGAAGGAACCCCTGTCCCAATTTGCCAGTCCCAATTACCTCCTGTACTTGCGCAACTGTTCCTGACTCCTAGTAGCTCTTCGATGGCGTGCATCCAGGAACAACTCACTGCTGGCATCCGGCTCGCTCTCCCTTGTCTCCTCCCCACTGGTCCAAGGCCCAGGCACCCTCTGGTGGCCAACTAGCCTCTCTGCACCCTGCTCGGAGTCGGAACCCTGTCCAGGGTCCTCCACATCCTCCAGAGCCGACTCATAGGGCCCATCGCTGTCGGAGTCTGGTGGCAGCTCCAATGGCTCCTGCTGGGCCACAACAGGTGTCATTGTCTGATTTCCATTGTGTGGGTGAAGGTACCCAGTGGGCTGGTGGGTGAGCATCCCTGCGGTTGGCCATAATGTCTGCGGCCGTTGTATCTTTGAAACCGAGTTGCAAGTAGCTTTTGTGGAGTCGTTTGTAACTTCAAATGGTCGCTAAGTGACCCGTCATAAGTTGATGACTACCTGTATTCAGAATATGGAATAAGAGTTGGAAGGGACCTTAGAGGCCATCTAGTTCAATCCCCTGCTCAAGCAGGAGTCTTTATACCACTCTTGTCCAATCTCTTCTTGAAAGCCCCCAGTGATGGAGATTCTATGGAGATTCTTAGCCATCCAAATCATAGTTCTCCCAAAGGTGCTTTTTTTCCAAAAAGCAATTGGGCTGTCTTTGTTCTTCCTTGAACAAGGGTTCGCTTCTCATCCCAGAAGCTTCTTTGGTTCTAACTGAATGGCAGAGAACAGAAGGATTTATATTGATCACGTGAAGGGTTAATACCACTTTATAAGGCCTTGGTAAGTCCACACTTGGAATACGGCATTCAGTTTTGGTCACCATTATGTAGAAAAGATGTGGAGACTCTGGAAAGAGTGCAGAGAAGAGCAACAAAGATGATTAGAGACTAAAACATATGAAGAACGGTTGCAGAAACTGGGTATGTCTAGTTTAATAGAAAGAAGGACCAGGGGAGACATGACAGCAGTCTTCCAATATCTCAGGAGTTGCCATAAAGAAGAGGGAGTCAAACTATTCTCCAAGGCACCTGAGGGTAGAACAAGAAGCAATGGGTGGAAACTAATCAAGGAGAAAAGCAACTTAGAACTGAGGAGAAATTTCCTGACAGTGAGAACAATTAATCAGTGGAACAGAAGTTGCCTCCAGAAGTTGTGAATGCTCCAACACTGGAAGTCTTTAAGAAGTTGTTGGACAGCCATTTGTCTGGAATGGTATAGGGTTTCCTGCCTAGGCAGGGGTTGGACTAGAAGACCTCCAAGGTCCCTTCCAACTCTGCTATTGTATATTACTTGCAGTCCTTCCATTCTCCATCATTCACTTAGAACGGAAGAAGCTTCTGGGGTGAGAAGCGAAACATCTTCAAGGAAAAACGAAGACAGCCCAGTTGCTTTTTTGAAAAAAAGCACCTTAGGGACAACTATGATTTGGATGACTGAGAATCTCCTTCATTAGAAGCAAAATACTCAGACCACTCGAAATATTAAGGTGAGTCAGTTTTTGCATTTAAGCCTGTGTGTGTTGTCTGAAGGGCCAACCTAGGTCAGGGTTATTAAGTCAGCTCTCCGTTGGGAGGGCGAGTACGTTCAGAGAAGCGTTGTGAGAGTTGTGTTGGAGAACACACAAACCAGCATACAGAGACACTGCAGTTTAAATAGGCTTTTACTTTCGTGGAAATAGAGGTATCAGAGTCCATCAAACAGTCCAAGTCATCCACGGATAAGACAGTCAGTCATCAACGTCTTTCAGTTAAGGGATAATCCAAATAACATAGTCCATAATCATACAAACAGTCCGGTATGCAAAGTTTGCTAACAGTTGCAAAACTTACAATAGCTCACGGCACTTTCTAACAGCCAGCTTCCAAAAACACTCAGATCAGATCAGCCCAGCATCTAACGAACAGAGAGAACTAACAGTCGTTCTGGCTCCCTCTTATGGCTGATTGAGGAAAAACAGCAACCAATCACATTTTACAGGATGCTTTAAAGCAGCGGTCACAACATTGTCACATGATTTATATATTGCCAACCGAACCGTTAGAATTATATTCCTAACAAGGGTAGCCTAGGGAGACTGGATGTCCACAGCGACTGGGGACTAAGGGCATATCTGGAGGGGCAGTCTGGAGTTTTAAGGGGGGGAACTGACTTTCTTAAGCATCTTTTTTTTTTAAGCATCTTTAAGGCACAATGGAATTTTTAACTCTAGCAATTCTGGTTGGGCACAGAAGGAATGTTGGCAATCTACCATTTTTCATCCTCACATTAAAAAATGGCCGGGGGGGGGGGGAACCCCACTGTTTGAAGCAGGATGCAGGAAGGAATTCTTTACCTCTTCCTTGGCTTCTGGACTGGTGTGGACATCATAAGATAAAGCAACAAGGGAGCAATCCTCCAGGATTGGGCGGCCTATAAATCTACTAAATAAATAAATAAATAAGCTTGGTTAATAATTTCCTTGCATGGTGAAGCCGAGGATCTGTACGAAAATTCACTGTGTTGCTGCTTTTCTTTTCACAATCCACAGCAATAAAACATCTGCCTTCGCTCTGTTTTTAACTCTTTTTCGAAATCTTGGGGAGGTCTGTCAGGTTGATGAGCCTGTTTCTGACAGTTCTCTGACTGACAGAGACTCTACTGTAACCTTGAATTGATCCCTGTTACTGGGAGAAAGGAGGTCCCAGCTGGAGGGATAGAATCAAGATCACACGAAGTGTTAATCCTACCGTACTTTATCATGTCTTGCTAAGACCACACTTGAAATGCTGCATCTGGTTTTGGTTACCATGATAACATAATATTTTTTTTAATTAATTTTATTATTATTATTATTTTGTTACATAAACAGCACATGCCCACACCAGAGGGGAAAGAAAAAATCAAAACACAAAAAAGACAAAAAAACAAAAAACAAGGCAGAGGAAAAAAAAGGAAAAACAAAAGAGAAAAAGAAAAAAAAACTCAGGTATATATTATAAAAAAGTATATCAGCTGGTTACAACATGTTTTAGTGCATCTCTTCCATTCATTCATATTAATTCAAATATCTCAAATGTTTACCATATTGACATCATCATATCTCCACTTTTAGTTGACTACAGTTATTTAAACATCTTTCATCCTTAACTATGCCAAAGATTTAATCCATAACCACATGCTAGCATTTCATTTACTTGTTTGTAAAATCCTCTATTAACATCAAATCCTCATATCCTGTTTCAGCTAAACATCCATAACATTTAATACCAAAAATTCCATCTTCCATATATATAGTTTATTATCATTCTCCTTTCTTTATGTAATTATATCGTATATCGTAACATTTTCCCCATATTAGTTAACATTTAACTGTATATAGTTTTATTTTATTTTTTAATAGTGATAATTATTGTGATTAATAACCTTTGTATATGGTCCAAAAATATTTCCAACCTTCCCTTCTCATATCCAATTATTATTTATCATATCAACTCCACATTATATACATTACCATAATATTTTGATTACCATGATATAAAAAAAGATGTGGAGACTCTGGAAAGAGCGCAGAGAAGAGCAACGAAGATGATTAGGAGACTGGAGGCTAAAACATATAAAGAACGGTTACGGGAACCGGGTAGTTTAATGAAGAACTAAGTTTCCATCCATCGTTCCTCATCTTGCTTTTCGGTGCTTTGGAAAATAGCTTCCCCCCCTCTTCCTCTTTCTAGGAGCCCCTCAACTATTGGAAGACTGCTATCATGCCCCCCCCCATCTTTCTTTTCATTAAACTAGGCATACCCAATTCCTGTAGGAGAACGGATGAGAATGAGAATCGGTGACTCAGAAATTTTACCACAAACATTTGACTCCTACAGTATTTTGCAACGGTGTCGTTGGGTCCATTACCCTGTTGCAAAATATTGCAGAAGTTTGCCACGAGGCCGGCTGGCTGCGTAAGGAACTGATCCTGGAGGGCTGGGTGGCTTTCTCCAAATCTTAAAAATCAGTTGGGCCCCTGGAGCAAGGTTGAGTCCAGCTTGGCTGGGCTTCCCCCTTTGTTTCTGTGGCTTCTGAGCCCCAAATTCTCATTTCTCCTTCCTTTCCTCAGCTTCTGAGCTCCAGCTGATTAGGTGTCATTGTCTGATTTCCATTGTTTCTGACAGTTCTCTAACGGACAGAGACTGGACTGTAACCTTGTATTGATCCCTGTTACTGGGAGAAAGGAGGTCCCAGCTGGAGGGATAGAATCAAGATCACACGAAGTGTTAATCCTGCCGTACTTTATCATGTCTTGGTAAGACCCCTGTCAGCGTTCCAAAATATCATGTAGAATTAAATCAGAGTCCAAGGCAAAAATGACCCTTAAAATTCCAATTTAATAAATCAGACATTTTGGCATTGTGCTATGAAGTCCCAATTCTGGGAATTACATCAGAATTCCACCCAGTTAAAAGTTCATGATCTTGTCCCCACATCCACAATCCATCACATGGTCCAATCTTCTTCTTCCACGATGGCGTCTCCACCCAGCTGCTTCCGGTCAGGTGCAAAGGTGTGGAGACAAAAGATGACCTTGAGCTTCTGGAAAGGATTTTTTTTATTTTTAAAACAACACATTCTACCCCTTGCTGTTCCCCCACCCCTCTTAATGAGAGTGTGGGAGGCCAAAGATTCTTAAAGGAACCACTGCGGGCCTGGCAACCAGACTTGAAATGCTGCATCTGGTTTTGGTTACCATGATACCATAATATTTTGATTACCATGATATAAAAAAAGATGCGGAGACTCTGGAAAGAGCGCAGAGAAGAGCAACGAAGATGATTAGGGGACCGGAGGCTAAAACATATAAAGAACGGTTACGGGAACTGGGTAGTTTAATGAAGAACTAAGGATGCCATAACAAAAGGGATCCAATATTTGAGGGGCTGCCCCAAAGAAGAGGAGATCAAAGTCAACCTCTTCTTCAAAGCACCAGAAGGCAGGAGAAGACACAATGGATAGAAACTAACCAAGGAGATATCTGCGCCGAGGTGGCGCAGTGGGTAGAGTGCAATACTGCAGGCCACTTCAGCTGACTGTTATCTGCAGTTCAGCAGTTCTAATCTCACCGGCTCAGGGTTGATTCAGCCTTCCATCCTTCCGAGGTGGGTGAAATGAGGACCCGGATTGTTGGGGGCGATATGCTGACTCTGTAAACCGCTTAGAGAGGGCTGAAAGCCCTATGAAGCGGTATATAAGTCTAACTGCTATTGCTATTGCTATCGAACCTAGAAATAAGGAGAAATTTCCTGACAGTTAGAACAATTAACCAGTGACACTACTTGCCTCCAGAAGTTGTGGGGTATTCCAACATTGGAGGTCTTTAAGAAAAGATTTGACAGTCATTTGTCTGGAATGGGAGAGGATTTCCTTCCCGAGCAAGGGGCTGGACTAGAAGACCTCCAAGATCCCTTCCAACTTCATCATTTAATTATTCTGCTAGATCCCCGTTGGGAGACTGGGGCAGAAAGACACACAAAAAACCCCTGCATTTCTGTCTGCTTGAAGCCACAGCATGGCAGCCTCACACAGCGGGAAGGTTTAAGGAAACATTCATTAAAATTCGCTTCCCTGGAGCAGGGGACAATTAGCATCCAAATCAAATCATTTCCTTGTTATTTTCTCACTCTTTCCCCGCTAGCTTAGTTTCCCAAGACCCTTTTAAGGCACGATTAAGCCACAATCCATTCCATGCAGGGTGCCGTTTCTTGCCCTGTTCTGACTGCCCGGTTTGAACAGGGCTTATTATATTGCTGGCAAAAGCCTGGGAGATGTCAGACTAAATGACTGGGAAGGGAGGGGGTTGCTTCAAACATCTTCCCACAGGCGCAACAGTAGTAACCGTGAAAGGGATCTTGGAGTCCTAGTGGACAACCATTTAAATAGGAGCCAGCCGTGTGCAGCAGCTGCCAAAAAAGCCAACACAGTTCTAGGCTGCATCAACAGAGGGATAGAATCAAGAACACGTGAAGTCTTAATACCACTTTATAAGGCCTTGGTAAAGCCACACTTGGAATATTTGCATTCAGTTTTGGTCGCCACGATGTAGAAAAGATGTGGAGACTCTAGAAAGAGTGCAGAGAAGAGCAACAAAGAGGATGAGGGGACTGGAGACTAAAACATATGAAGAACGGTTGCAGGAACTGGGTCTGTCTAGTTTAAGAGAAAGAAGGACCAGGGGAGACATGATAGCAGTCTTCCAATATCTCAGACGCTGCCACAAAGAAGAGGGAGTCAAACTATTCTTCAAGACACCTGCGGGTAGAACAAGAAGCAATGGGTGGAAACTAATCAAGGAGAGAAGCAACCTAGAACTGAGGAGGAATTTCCTGACAGTTAGAACAATTAATCAGTGGAACAATTTCCTTCCAGAAGTTGTGAATGCCCCAACACTGGAAGTCTTTAAGAAGATGTTGGATAGCCATCTGTCTGAAACAGTATAGGGTTTCCTGCCTAGGCAGGGGGTTGGACTAGAAGACCTCCAAGGTCCCTTCCAGCTCTGCTATTGTATTATTGTACTAGTCCGCAGAAGTAAAGCTCAGAATTTTTCTTGAGTTACACCAAACTACACAAACCTTTCTCAATCGATAGGAGAAGAATATTTGTAGCTCAGGGTTGAAATGAGGGTTCGTCGGTGTTCACTGAGGTTGGTTGTTTCCTTGCAGATGTTTCATCGCTAATGATGTTACCCGGTTCAGTTATGAAACATCTGCAAGAAAACAACCAAGCTCAGAGAGCGCCAAGGACCCTTCTCAATATTCCTTATTTTTAGAGTGACTTTTTTTCTGCAGCACAGGATAAAATAGTTGCTAAACATATTAAACAGACAAAAAAAGAAAAACTAAAGGACTCCAATGAAAAATAAGAAACCTGTTTGATCAACATAGCCGCAGGGGATTGGTTCTCTGGAAAACAAAGAAGCAATGGGTGGAAACTAATCAAGGAGAGGAGCAACACGGAACCAAGGAGAAATTTCCTGACCATGAGACAAAATAAGTGGAACAACTTGCCTTCAGCAGTTGTGTGCGCCCCAACATTGGAGATTTTAAAGCCATTTGCCTGGAATGGTATAGAGTAGTGTTGGTTAATCTTTTGGACACTGAGTGCTGAAACTGGAGTATACACACACACACTCTGGAACCCGGAAGAGAGCCGCTGGCCAGTGTGCGTGTGCATGGCAGCCAGCGGCATTTCTGGGTTCCGTCGCATGAATGCACACCAGCGTTCTGCAAAGACCAGCTGGTCAGCGCGCATGCATGCTCCGGAACCCGGAAGAGAGCTGCTGGCCGGTGCGAATACATGTGACGGAGTTCCACCACAAAACCGCGCCCGACTAAACCGTGTCGCTGACGTCATCAACAGGGCGACAACAGCGCGGAGACAGAAGCACGCTGTAAACCCTAAACCTAAAATTAACCCCTAAACCTAAACCTAACCCCCCTAAACCTAATCCTAAACCTAACCATAAACCTAACCCTAAACCTAACCCTACACCTAACTCTTAACCTAACTCTAAACCTAAACCTAACCCTAACTCTTAACCTAACTCTAAACCTAAACCTAACCCTAACTCTTAACCTAACCCTACACCTAACCCTTAACCTAACTCTAAACCTAAACCTAACCCTAACCCTTAACCTAACCCTAAACCTAATCCTAATCCTAACCCTTAACCTAACCCTAAAGCTAACCCTAAAGCTAACCCTAAAGCTAACCCTAAACCTAACCCTACACCTAACCCTAAACCTAACCCTAACCCCCCAAACCTAACTCTAAACCTAAACCTAACCCTAACCCTTAACCTAACCCTAAACCTAATCCTAATCCTAACCCTTAACCTAACCCTAAACCTAACCCTACACCTAACCCTAAACCTAACCCTAACCCTTAACCTAACTCTAAACCTAACCCTAACCCTAACCCTAACCCTAACCCTTAACCTAACCCTAAACCTAATCCTAACCCTTAACCTAACCCTAAAGCTAACCCTAAAGCTAACCCTTAACCTAACCCTAAACCTAATCCTAACCCTTAACCTAACCCTAAAGCTAACCCTAAAGCTAACCCTTACCTTAAGTTGAATCGGCTTGCTTTCAAAGCGCTATTTAAAGCGGGGGCTGGAATGGAAGACCTCCAAGATCGCTCCCAGTACTCACCCATCCCATTAATTGCTTTCTATGTTGACTCCCGGATGACTCACTCTGTTCCTCCCATGCGCATGTCTGTGTACAAACCCAACTTCCTGCCTGCCCGTCTATGCCAACCCACATGGCCTTAAGCCAGCCCAGCTTTTCTAAGGCGTGTCGGAGGGAGTTAAGAGATTCGGGTGAGTAAACGGTGCAGCTGTGGAACTTTGCAATCTAAGAGAGCTTGAAATCCGAAGCTTTCTTCTAATTCGTTTCCCAAGGCAAGAGTGATCACGGTGAGTCTCTTTCCCTCTCCACTGCCTAAGATGTGCTTTTCCTGATTTCGGCCCATTTATTACTTCATCCTAAACGAAGCAAAAGACAGATTGGTTTTTGTGAAAAAGACCAAGAACTGCAGAATCCTGAAAAAAAATGTGTCTCCTTCAGCACTGTGGACCCTAATTGTGTATATGTGAAGAAAGAAACGTCCTTCTGGGTTCGGCTCCAAGTGGGGAAAAAGACACGGGAGACATGGAGGCTGCTTGGAAAGATGGTTTTAATGGTGGACAGGGCCACATGACTTGAGCCCTGAACAGAAAAGGGGATCACAGGCTTCAATGTTGGAGAAAAGAGAAGAGAAGCTGAGTCCCTGGTTTTATGCCCTCTCTGGCCTTTGATCTTGATCTTGTGTTCTGATTGGTTGTCAGACTCCCACGGAGCCACGCAGGGGCAACTCCCTAGGCTGCATTTTGAATCCAGGTTTGGTTGAGTCCTCAGATGCCATGTGGGGAGTTGGGTAAAGGGCCAATATTATCATGCCTCAATCCCATCACTCCGGACCTGAAGGGGAGAACTCTTTATTATGTAAAGTGGACTAGCTCAGGTTTTAATGGCTCATTGACAAAGTGGGGATGGGCAGGAAGCTGCAGTGCAGCTATTCTGTCTTTGGAAACATGTTTCTTCCTTTTCACATCCAGAGAAATATTCTGCCTTTCCAATATATCCTAGGATATTTCATTTTTTTCTGGCAGAGGGCTGGGTGATAACTTCCTACAGAATCAAAAAATTATGGGATGGAAGCGACTGTTGACAATTGTATCCTTGGATTTCCAAAAAGCTTCTGGTGACCTTCATACAAGTTTCTTGAGGGAGTTGAGTGACTGTAGGATCGCAGAGGAAGGTCCTCTGAGCGGGTGGTGCCTTGTTTACTACTGGAAAACTACTGGCAGTGAGGCGGAGTAATTCAACCCCCCCCCCAAAGAACGTGTGTGTGTGTGTGTGTGTGTGTGTGTGTGTGTGTGTGTGTGTGTGAGAGAGAGAGAGAATTGGATCAAAATTGGTGGCCAAAGGAGTGGAGGGAGGGAGGAAGGAAGGAAGGAAGGAAGGAAGGAAGGGAGGGAGGGAGGGAGGACGGGAGGAAGGGAGGGAGGGAGGGAGGGAGGTAGGGGGGAGGGAGGGAGGGAGGAAGGAAGGAAGGGAGGGAGGGAGGGAGGAAGGAAGCCCTGCCCCCTGTGAAAAAAACTGAAGATGGAGCAGTGAATGAATAAACCATAAAAGCAACAAACAGTTAATGCGTAAGTAAGCTGAGGAGCAAGTTCTCAACTAAGGAAGAAATATAAGAAAGAAATATAAAAAGCTCAATATGCCAAAACACTTATTTTAGTCTTCATTTAATTACTTGTATTGTAGTCTGATGTAACATCTTTTTAAAGTTAACGTTAGTTAGAAAAGATAGGGTACAAAACTTAAATAATAAAAAAAATTGTACATTCATTTTGAAAAATAAATGCAAGACTTGATTAATTTCATTTCTTTATTTAAAATAGTTTTGGCATGGCGTATGATTTTATTGACTCAGTTGGAAATGATGTGGATGTTGTATCTGATTCTGAGGTATATATATTCTTAAGTAACATAACATATAGCATATTGTCCAAACTTGCTAGACTAATTGATCTTACTACTTTAAAGGGGGAGAGTTTCATGATAAATTATTTTATTACATTTATGTTGCATTTATATATTATATTTATTACATTTATATCCCACATTATATATTTGTATTGTTATTTTAGTGTATATTGTCAATTTCGATAGATATTATATTGATATATCAATACTGATTTTAATCATACTAAATAACAATTACTGCTATTATTTATCAGCATTACATATTTACAGTTTTTAATATTGAGTTAGTCATATTTTAGAATAATAGGGTTATCTTTTAATAGGATAATTGGCAAAATCTAATTCACATGTGATGGGTTGCATTCCAAAGGAATGTGAGAGGACAGGTTGCCTGCAAAATGCCAGGACCCTGTTGGTGCCATGTCTCTCTCTAGCCAGTCTAACGATCTAAAAGCTGAGCAGAGAGCCTTTTTTTTTCCAGGGTGAGGGGAAAAGTATAGTGTTTGAGTGGCACATTTTCATGTCTGGCGTTCATCGGGCTGAAACCTCGCTCGCAATTGGCGCTTGACGCTTGGAAGGTTGCGCAAATGTCCAGCAGACGAGACAGAAGTTCAAACTGTTGCTCTCTTAGGTGCTCAGGCATGAAACTGTGCAGCTCACACACTATACTTTTCCGCTCACACTGAAAAAAAATTAGAGGGAACATTGGTTGAAGGAGGGCGCATAAAGGCTCTCGGGAACTCTCCGGAGTCTCATTAAGACTAAGGTGACCAGATTTTCAGATTGGAAAAGAGGGACGCCCTTGACCGGGGGGGGGGGGGGGGTTGATTAAAAAAACATTTTTTTTGTCAAAAGGTCACCCCAGGACACTGAAACCAGCATAAATACGAATCTGTTGCCAAACAAAATTTTGATCACGTGACCATGAGGATGCTGCAACGGTCGCTAAGTGTGAAAAATGGTCGCAACGGTCGCTAAGTGTGAAAAATGGTCATCAGTCACTTTTTTCAATGCCATTGTAACTTTGGTCACTAAATGTTTTCCCCCTCCTCGAGACTCCTCACTTAGCGACCATCAGAAATACGAATCTGTTGCCAAACATCAACATTTTGATCGCGTAACCATGAGGATGCCACAACGGTCGCTAAGTGTGAAAATGGTCGCTAAGTGTGAAAATGGTCGCTAAGTGTGAAAAATGGTCATCAGTCACTTTTTTCAATGCCATTGTATCTTCCTGATTATTAAAAGTGCAAATTCACTCAGTGTCAATCATGACTCCTGAGTCCATTTCAAAGTATTGTGCATAGAAATTTTTAAAATGGCTTGTTTCAATTTATTTTGGATAGAATCTTTTTTTAAATAGTCTAAGACAATTTAAAAAAAGAATCAACACAGAATACCACTATTTTAAAAAATCATATGCACAATAAATAAAATATTATTTTAAAATACATTGAGCCTATACTCCTTACAGTAAATGACTCATCTGGAAACAAGCCAATAGCAGTTTTGTGCTTTAAAATTTACAGATTTTTCCAAAATCAGCTTAAAGTCCAAATATTTAAAGACCACCCCCCTCAAAGCTATCTTACCAGAGCTTTAAATATCTTCTGGGGAGGCCCTGCTAGTAATCCCATTCATGACAAAGGTAGGGCTTTCTCAGGAGGAAGGTCTCAGCTGGTGCCCATCCTTTGGAAACCTCCTCCAGAGCAGGGAGCCCTAACCTGCTGTCCATTCAGGAAGGCTGTACAAATTATTCTGTCTTCTAGAATCTAGAGCCATTGGGATTTAATATGGTTTTATCACTGGATTTTCTTTTTATAGTTTTTGTGGAATTGTTACAATGATTTTATAATAATATAATTTTATTTGGCATTTTTGTTGCTGTAAACTGCTGAAAGCCCCTGATAGAATACAAATTATTTAATAATAAATTAGGAAATGTGTAGCTGTTTTCTACACATTGGTTTGTTTGAACAGCTGAAATCAAGCCTGTTCACCCAAGGCAATTCTAGAGTAACATGTGCTTCAGGACAACCTCCCTCTTAGACTGCTTTTTAAAAATGAATTATGCCTTGCTTTTCTATATTATCTTCACTGACACTGTTAGTTTTATTGTTTTCTTGAAGAGATATTTTATTATTCTTTTGTAAATCCTTTTGGATTTTTTCATGAAGAATTCCAGTATAAAAATAAAAAAACAACACCATAGAGTAAGCTATCTTTTTCAAATACACTTGCAGTGGCAACCTATTACATATTACCTGGCAAAAGAAATCAGTGTTTCTTAAAATCTCTCCTTGGAGTCCAGAGGGTCAGACCCAATCAAGGGTACTCAAAATTCAAATTTGCCAGCCTATGTTGAAATCCCATCAAACAATTGTGAGAATCCACAGTAGCAGTGAATACTTAGATTTCAATATTTAATGCAATACATATTGATAAATATAACCCATACAAACAAATACCATTTTGGGATCCTGAGAGAAATTTTTTAAAACAAAGACAGTAATATAGATTCAGGCGGCTAACACATACAACTGTAATGTTTTGAACATATTTTTCTCTCTACACTATACAGCCTTCTGATGCATGAAATGAAACTCTTACTCTTAACTCTATAGGCACACAATCTTTCCAGTAGTTCACATACTAGTTGGTAACATCTTAATTTGAGGCTTGATTGGAACATTATACAGTTATTGAAA
This sequence comes from Thamnophis elegans, assembly GCF_009769535.1. NCBI lineage: Eukaryota > Metazoa > Chordata > Lepidosauria > Squamata > Natricidae > Thamnophis > Thamnophis elegans. Next base: position 180,265,586 of record NC_045541.1, on the reverse strand, counting down.
GACAGTAAAATGGACATCAACAATCTCACACCCTGCTCAAAGTTGTGACAGCAAGTTTAAATTTTTGACCTTAACTATCAAGAAAAAAAACAATTTTAAAACTGGCATGTCAGTGACTTCTTAAAAGTCAGGATGCCTGGTCAAGATTAAATTGCAGGTAGATTTCTTATCACTTTCTAAAAAAAGAAAAATTCAGAACATAACAAATAAAAGGTTGTGAATTTCACAGATGAGACAGAAAACCACAAATGGGCAAATATGACCTACAAAGGCATGAATCTCCCATATTATGGGAATCCCATAAACCCTGCAGATGTTCATAATGAAATTATATTTAACTATTTGGGACAGAAAGACAACACAGACTATTTTTTAAAAAAATTCACCAATATCACACCATAAGATTCTTTATCTTTTCTTTGCAACAATTCCTAATGGCACAAGAAATCTCCATCAATATCTATCCCCAAGAAGAAAACTCTTCTTTAACAGCAAAATAATGTAGAAAAATTACAAACAATAACTCTTTTCAGCTTTATGCACCACCCCAGTAAACACAAATGTTTGATCAGAAAAAATATGTCCAAGATAGGAGCAATAAGCTATACACCATGATTTAGGAGTTTGATTTTTTTCAAAAATAAATGCTAAAATACTAAACTGTATATATGCACATTTAGGTAAATAGTGTTCTGTATACCCTCTCGGAGGCGGCGATGGATCCCAATCACGAACGGACGCCGCCAGCAGATAACTTCCACGCGATTCAGGGGCTTTTGCCAGGCGGCGGGACCCCCGAAAGCGAGAGGAAATTGTCTGCGGGCAGCTGGCAGCGCCCCAACCTCTCCTCCTGCCGCGCGGATCCATTTTGATTCACGAACGGATTCCGTGGCGGTTCAGGGGCTTCTGCCGGGCGGCGGGAGCCCCGGAAGTGAGAGAGGAAGTTCCGGAAGCGAGAGGCTGCCCCGGCGATCGATCCCAATCACGAACGGACGCCGCCCGCAGATAACTTTCCATAACTTTCCGGGCGGCGGGACCCCCGCACGACGTTCTGTGCGGGCGGCAGCCGCTGCGCCCATGCTCTCGGAGGCGGCGATCCCATTCACGAAGAGGCAGCTCCTCGTGGGCGCAGCGCCTGCCGCCCGCACAGAGTGAATTTAATTGGGATCGCCTGCGGCCGCGAGGACCCCTGCACAAATGGAATCCTCGCGGCCGCAGGCGATCCCAATTCACTCAGCCGGGGCGGGCAATTTCTGCACGAACGGACTACTCCTCGCGGCCGCAGAAGGACAGGGAGGAGGAGGGGGCAGCCGAGCCGCCCGCACAGAGTGAATTCAATTGGGATCGCCTGCGGCCGCGAGGACTCCTACACGAACGGAGTATTCCTCGCGGCCGCAGGCGATCCCAATTCACTCAGCCAGGGCGGGCAATTTCTGCACGAATTGCCCGCCCCGGCTGAGTGAATTGGGATCGCCTGCGGCCACGAGGAATATTCCGTTCGTGCAGAAATTGCCCGCCCCGGCTGAGTGAATTCAATTTGGATCGCCTGCGGCCGCGAGGACTCCTCACGGCCGCAGGCGATCCCAATTCACTCAGCCGGGGCGGGCAATCAATTTCTGCACGAACGGACTACTCCTCGCGGCCGCAGGAGGACAGGGAGGAGGAGGGGGCAGCCGCCCGCACGCGGTTCAGGGGCTTCTGCCGGGCGGCGGGAGCCCCTGAACCGGCTGCGGGCGGCTGCAGCTGCCCCCAGCCTCTCCTCCTGCCGCGGCGAGCGGAAAATTCGATTAAAATTAGATTACTCACCAGTCAGCGCAGCTGCAACCTCTTTCGTCTTTTGTAGAAAGGAAATGGAAACTCGCGCAAGCGTGCTGAAAATTTCCCATCCCAGCCAGCTCACTGATTGGCTGGAGTCCAGGCCAATCCAATCAGTGAGCGGGAGGCTGGGCTGGCTTAAATTTGTAGGTAGTAGGTAAAAGGCTAAAAGCACGCTTTTTTTGGCGCTCGCAGCTCCCGCCCATCAGCTGCTAGCTTGCTGGGCTGGCTCATCTGGTAGGATAGAGAACAGAACGATGAGCCAGCCCAGCAAGCTAGCAGCTGATGGGCAGGAGCTGCGAGCGCCAAAAAAAGCGTGCCTTTTAAAAGGCGGGCGGGACGCGGGAAAGTGCATTGGAAAGCGGGTGTGTCCCACCAAAAGCGGGACGTCTGGTCACCTTAATTAAGACGGGCCCTTTCAAACGCAGAGCAAGAGTTCAAGGTTAGCGGGCAGATTTCACAACTCAAAAAGTCTCTTTGTGGATGCTGTTACAGCAACGGGGCTGAAGGATAAAGCTAAATACTTGTTTGTCCAGGAAATTAGAAAAGGGTTTTGGAAACGGACTGTAGGACTTAGGAGACACCGAGAAAGGTGCCAATTTCATGGCAGGGATTTTACCTGGTGATATCGGGGGGATTTGGCTGATTTGAAGCAGGTAACAAAGAGCTTTCTTTGCTTTTCTTGAAGACAACAATGCTCTCGAGCTTGGTGATGTTGCTTACTTGGATGGTTCACCTGAAAGTGTGTTGCGTAGCGCAGGATTCGGCCCAGGATTCGGAAGAAGCCTGGAGAAATTGGAAGGAGATCCATGAGAGAGTATACACCGAAGTGAGTTTGCTTTGTTCTCAAAGAAATGAACGTCTAATTTATCTTTCAGTAATTCTAAGTTTCAATGCTTCTAAGGTTCTTCTCCTTCTCCGTCTTTCTCCTCCTCCTCCTCCTCCTCCTCCCCCTTTTTGCTTTTTAAAAGAAAGTTCCAATGGCACAAAAAAAGAGATGTGGTGTAAACTTGATCTTTGAAGGCGCAAACTTACTTTCTGAAGGACTGTCTTCTATTTCCCTGCATCTTTTTCTAGATTATTGCGGGCTTTGCTCAGGATCTTACAATTCTGTTTCAAACCTAGAGAATATGTAGACGTTGGTACTCTTACACGGGGAAGAGTATCAGAGCTGGGGAAAACGCTCGATAGGTACTCGGAGGCCTTCTACTCTCCTGCTGAACAAAAATCTCACCACTATTGGGAGAAAGGAGTATTGTGTATGTTGACCGCCTTGAGTTACTTTTAAAAATAAAAGGTGGGATAAAAACCGAATAAACCAGATCCATTTTGAGAAGCTAAGATTTAAGCTGTTCTTCCACCCACAAACGATGCGTTGAGATAGGAGAGAATTTAGCCCGTCTCTTCTTGGCTCCCTTAGGAGGAAGAGCCCGCACGGAGAGCCATATGGGAGAAGAATCGGCAGATGATTGAGAAGCACAACCGTGAGGCTGATGAAGGGAAACACTCCTATTGGCTGGGGCTGAATGACTTTAGTGATTGGGTAAGCAAACTCGGGAGTATATCACAGATTCAAAGCTTATGCATGTTGGGCAGTGGTGGGGTTTCAAAAATTGTTCGAACCTACTCTGTGGGTGTGGCCTCTTTTGTGGGAGTGGCTTGCTGCCCATGTGACCGGATGGGAGTAGCTTGCCGCCCATGTGACCGGATGGGAGTGGCTTTCTGCCCATGTGACTGGATGGGAGTGGCTTGCTGCCCATGTGACTGGATGGGAGTGGCTTGCTGCCCATGTGACGGGATATGAAGATGCCGACGACACTTGTCAGAACCACCTTAAATTACCTCACACCCAGCACTGGCATGCATAAGAATATGATGTCAACTTGTTTTTTAAAAGGCATCTTTGGTTTGCGTTAAAACAACTTCAACACACGCAATGTTCTGATTGCACCACAAACGCAGTAGTCATCCTTACCTTTCACAGAGGCCCTGAGTTTGATAAATAGGAGCATGATAGTGTAGAATAATCATATCCAAGGACCAGTGGTGGGTTTCAAAAAAATTTGGAAGCTCTTCTGTAGGTGTGGCCTGCTTTCCGGGTCCACTGGTGGAACCTCTTCTAACCAGTTCCGTAGATTTGACGAACCGATTCTACCGAATAGGTGCGAACTGGTAGGAACCCACCTCTGATGTTGGGGACAATCTTCATAGAAATCGGAATAGAGCTGGAAGGGATCTTGGAAGTCTTCGAGTCCAACCCCCTGCTAAAACATTCTCTCCACACTCTTCTTAAAAACCTCCAGTGTTGTGGTACCCACAACTTCTGGTGGCAAGCTGTTCCACTGGTTAATTGTCCTCACTGTTACGAAATTTCTGAATTCCAGGTTGCGTCTCTCCTTGGTGACTTTCCCATCCATTATTTGTTCTGCCTTCGGGTGCTTTGGAAAATAAGCTGACCCTCCTCTTTGTGGCAGCCTCTCAGATAGTGGAATATTGTTATCCTATCCTCCCTTATCCTTCTTTTCTCTAGAGTAGCCAAAACCCAAATCATACAACCGTTTTGTCATTTTTTTAGCCTCCAAGGCCTTTAATCATCCTAGTTGCTTTTCTTTGCACTTTTTCCAATATATTCCAAGTGTGCTTTGGAAAATGGTACTAATACTTCATGTTAGTGTGCACACACTGCTATTTAGAAGCAGCCCCCCCAACCCCCCATGAGTGAATGCTTGAGTTGGCAGATTAAGTAGCAGCATAAAGATTGCGGGTCCTTAACAGAATAACAGAGTTGGGAGGGACTTTGGTGTTGTGTATGCACAGGTGCGGTTGGAAGGTCTCCCTCTGGTCCGCGCTAGGCACAGGAAAATACTTTAAATACAATACAATAGTAGAGTTGGAAGGGACCTTGGAGGTCTTCTAGTCCAACCCCCTGCCTAGGCAGGAAACCCTACACCACTTCAGACAAATGGCTCTCCAACATCTTCGTAAAGACTTCCAGTGTTGGGGCATTCACAACTTCTGGAGGCAACTTCTGTTCCATTGATTAATTGTTCTAACTGTCAGGAAATTCCTCCTCAGTTCTAAGTTGCTTCTCTCCTTGATTAGTTTCCACCCATTGCTTCTCGTCCTGCCCTCAGGTGCCTTAGAGAATAGCTTGACTCCCTCTTCTTTGTGGCAACCCCTGAGATATTGGAAGGCTGCTATCATGTCTCTCCTAATCCTTCTTTTCATTAAACTAGACATGCCCAGTTCCTGCAACTGTTCTTCATATGTTTTAGCCTCCAGTCCCCTAATCCTCTCTGTTGCTCTTCTCTGCACTCTTTCTAGAGTCTCTACATCTTTTCTACATCGTGGTGATCAAAACTGAATGCCGTATTCCAAGTGTGGCCTTCCCAAGGCATTATAAAGTGGTATTAACACAAAGATGTTCTAAAATAAACTTAAAAGAAAGTTAGTATCATCTTTCATTTGAGCTCTTCTCTTTAAGCATAACTTTATTGAGAACATCATTTTAGCATGTATGGAACAAAACCAACTCTAGCTACTTCCTGAAGTTTTCGCCTAATTAAAGAATAAATTTGTTCCTCCCCTCCCTCGGCCAGGTCACATTGTCCAATTAGGTCTTCTTTTTTTTTTTTTTTTTTTTAAAATATATTTTATTCATTTTTCACATTCCATTTGCAATCACTTATATACAGGGTATTTACTATAAGAAAAGAAAAAAAGAAAAAGGGAATAAAACGAACAAATAAAAAGGAAACACAACTCATCATTCACAACCCCACCTAACCCTTCCATCCTCCATACACCCCATCTACCCCCTCCAACTTCCCTTTCCCCTCAAACCTTCCTTCTCCCCTTACTCCCAGCACACCCTCCTTACATTCCCCTTACTCCTTCCTTACTCCTCCCTCTTCTTTCCCTCTACCTCCCTCCTTGGTGTATGCCTTTATTCGAGTGTTGTTTGATCTGATAAAAGTAAAATGAACCAAGGAAAAAAAAACAAATAAAAAAATAAAAGAAAAAAAAAACCACCGTATATAAATACATTCTTGTTCTTATTAAGACTATGTTAACACCCCCCCCCCCCCCCCCCCCCACAAATCCCCATCCCCAATCCTCCCGACTTCCCAGGGCCCACACCTGGCACTACCTTCTGTCTAAAATATCTTGTATACATATGGATTAAAAAATAAAAGTAATATGTCAAAAGAAAGAAAAACAGAAAAAAAAAGAAGAGAGAAAAGAAAAGAGAAAAGAAAAAAGAAGAAAAAAAAAAAGAAACCACTCTTTGTGTTGATCTCAGCCCCCCATCTTTATCTATGCTTAAATAGTATAAATCATTCTATCTATATTTTATTCTCGTCTCTTACTTCTTTGCTATTTACCCCAACCTTCTGTAGACTCTCCCGTTCCTCTTCCTAAACCTCATGATCCCTTCCGATAAGATTTAAGCAACGTGGTTCATGCCACATATTCAAATATGACTTTACAGAAGAGTAATCAAACTTTCCCTTCTAGTAAAATTTAAACAGCGTAAATGATCTTTCTTAACCTCCTTTTCAAACAGTAATTCAAAATAATCTAGCCAAGCTTCCCCTTCTTAGTAAAATTAAGCAGCGTAGATCAAATATTACTTTACACAGAAATCAATTTCTATCTTAAGATAATTCCAACCGACTTTCTCTTCTAATAGGATTTAAATAACGTAGTTCATTCCACATGCATTTTACCCTCATCCCTTACTTGTCTGATATTTACCACTATCAAATTTATACTAGCATTTGTTTAAAATCTAACTCAAAGCAATTTCAACCAACTTTCCCTTCTAATAAAAGTTAAATAGCATGGATCATTCCACATATTCAAATAATACTTTCAGCAAGAGTCAGTTAACCTTCTGTTTTAAAGTAGTCCCTTCTAACAAAGTTTAAACAACATAAATCATTCCGCATTCTTTTTACACTTATCTTAAGATAATCCCAACCGGCTTTCTGTTCTAATAAGCCTTAAACAACGCAAATCATTCCACATATATTTTACCCTCATCCCTTGCTTGTCTGATGTTTACCACTATCAAATTTATGCTAACGTTAATTTAAAATCTAGCTCAAAGTAGTTTCACCCAGCTTTCCCTTCTAATAAGAATTAGTCCGCTTTTTCTACCGGAGAGAGGTCTCAAACCCCCATTCAGTCCTCAACTTTGGCGAGTATTTTGAAATGTCTAAATTCTCGATCTCCGTTTTTCTGCTTCTCCGAGGGAGGAAGGGCTACCCCCTCCATCTTGCAACCACATGGCCTGCCGTTTGCCTTCTCCTTCCGCTTGTCTCTCCTCTCTTCCAAGCGAGTCAGGAAGTCCCGCCTTCAGAATCCTGCAATAGAAATCTTGAGCCTCCGAAACAGAGTTAAGACGAAATCTTTGATTCTCAAATGTAACCGTGATGCCGGCAGGGGCCTCCCATCTGTATCGAATCTGTTGACTCCTAAGATCCTTAGTTAAAAAGGTGTAGTCCCTTCTTGCTTTCAGCATCTGGAAAGGAATATCTTTGAAGACAATCAGGTCCTGGTCATCAACTCGGAGACTGTTATTATGAAACTTTTGCACAATCGCATTTCTAGATTCTTTTGTAGAAAAATGTATAATTATGTCCCTCGGGAGCTGTCGCTGTTCCGCTATCAATGAGTTCTGGCGATAGATTTTCCGAATCTGCCAATCAAAGTTAAGTCCCGGGCTTCCCACCGCATAGCTGAAGGCTTCAGCAAAGGTCTGTTTCAAATTCTCTTGCTCCTTTTCACGGAATCCTCTGACTCTTATTGCAAATGCCTTCCTATTAAAATTTATCATCATGAGCTGTTCTTCATTGTCTCTAATTTTTTGTTGTAAAATTTGAATATTGGTAGTCAAATTAAAATTAGCCTTCTCCAAACTTTCCAATTTGTTCTCTATTTCAGCAGAGTAATCTGACAGGGCAGACACGGCTGCAAACGTATTCGCCTTCATTTGATTAACTTTAGACTTTAAATCATCATATAGTTCCAATACAAATTCCTTAATTTCTTGTTTAAAGGCATTAAACATTTTAAAGAAATATTCCTGTGTTAGAAATTCTCCAGTAGAGGGCATAGGAGACAAAGGCTGTGGTTCCAGTAAAAATTCTTTAAATTCTTTAGACACATTTGTAGCAAGACGCTTCTTTGACCTGGGTGCCATAATAAATAAACAAGTAAGCAGCGCTTTGCTCCCCTCTATTTCCAAAGAAGAAGAGTTTATTTTGTTAAGGAGCGGTCTGCAGGAAGGTAAAACCGGCTAAGTACATCCACTATCAATCATCCACGGAGAGAAATCGCCATTTTGAAGTCCATTTAGACAAAGAAGTCTCTAAGACAAATGGTGCTGGTATTTAAGATAGTAATAAAAGCATAAATCTCACAGGGGTGGGACCCGCCCGTATCAATTCTAGCTTGAAAAAACTTTGTTTTGTCCTGGGGGGGGCTAGCCTGTCTGGGGCTGCCAAAAAAAAAAGGCAGCTGAGAAGAACTGGCTGGAGATAAAAGCTCTGCTCCGGCTGGATCTAATCTCTATCCACAGCCAAAAAAAAGAAAAAGGCTGTGGCTTACGAATAGACCCTGGCCTACAGAGCTACTCCCTGCCCCTTTTTTAGCCAAAAAGGGGTGCTATCTATGATCTTATTTAGATATACAGACCAGATCTCTGAGGAGCTCGGTGGAGCCCTCCTCGGCAACAGGCCACGCCCCCAGGAAGTCCTCTTTCATTTGAGCTCTTAACTCCTCTTTTGTTAGGCTAACTCTAAACAGATTATATCGTTCCTCGCTTCTTCAGTCATAAACTATCTGGAATTTCTTAGTCCCGTATTTATTTTGAATATAGTCAATCCATCTTCTCCACTCCAGTTTATATCTCTCATTGGAGTGATCCTTGAGATATGCTGATATTTTAGCCATCTCTGCTAAGTTTGTTACTTTTAATGTCCATTCTTGAATAGTAGGCAAATCTTCCTTCTTCCAGTATTGCGCCACCAGCAGTCTTGCTGCCGTTATTAAATGCAAAATCAAGTTAGTCTCTATAACAGTACAATCAGTAGTTATACCTAACAAGAATAACTGAGGGGGTAAACTTTATCCTTTTTTAAAGAACATTTTGCATAATCCACCATATTTTTATCCAAAATGCTTTAACATCCTGCCTCTTTCGACTGTTCTGTGCTGAACAGGGTTTTCTTTTTTTCTGTAAATATGTTTTATTTTTTCATTTCATTTCATACAGTCACATATATACTGTGCATAACCGGGGCATATAACATTGAACAATAAACACAGCCCTCCCTCTTGTCAACAATACCCCCCAAAATACAAACCCAATATACCACTTCGACCCACCATACACCCTTTCTTTCGCCCCCCTCCAACTTTCGTTCTTCCCTCCAACGTTCCCCTCTACCCTACTTCCCCTCCCCCTCTATCACTCCTCTCTCCCAATACACTCCCTCCCTTCCATCTCACCCTCCCTCCAATCCTCTCTCCCACCCTCTCTACCCCTCTTTCTTCTTTCCCTCTGCTCCTCCCTTCGGTGTATTTCTACTATCTATCAATATATTCAGCTTGTCCTATTTTTACACTAGAATTAAAGAGCAACAGTATACAAGTGCAATCATATTACTTTAAAATCTAGCACACACTATATTTCCCCCCTCCCCCCTCCCCCCTAAGACCCCATCTCCCTTCCCCCCCCCCCTGACTTCCCAGAGCCCGTACACGGTGTAGCTTTTTAACAAACACAGTCTAAAATATATTAAAACAAAGGAGATTAAAAAAGGGAAAGAAAGTCAATAAGATCTCTACGTTGAACTCAGCTTTTTGCTGTTACCCAAACTTTAAGCAGTTTAACTTATTCCTAATCTTAATAGGGTTTTCTTGACCTGGTTACTTGAGAGACTGTCTCCTGCCAATCACCTCCCAAAGACCTATCAGATCCCACAGACTAGGCCTCCTAGTCACCAGCCAGAAAGGAAAACATCTGTCAGCATCATTTCAGTGAGAATGGGGTAACTTTGGCTGCCGGCTTCTTCTGGCTCTTCTCTTTGTTCCTTCTCTTACTCTTACAGAGCTGTTTTCTTTATAAACAGACAGGAGTCACGGAGGGATCTGAATCCTGTTTTACTTAGGATTTCCTTTCCTTCCTTGCTTATTAAAATCCTGTCGTTTATCTGGAGTTCAAAGCTGTTTCTGCAGTTCCCCATCTTCCTGTTTTTCCCCCCCACAAAAATCACACGATATAGGTCAGGTTCATCCAGGCAAACCAAAGTGCTGATTTCCAGATTCCGCTATGCAATTTTGGGGATGCAACTGACTGGGATGTACGGTGTGTCCAGTGCTTATTTCAGCCTTGAACTCCCATCCTGTCACCTTATCATTCTAGCAGGGATGTGCAGTCAGGGGAGGCAGAGCCTCACCACTATCATCATGAAAAGAAAAGAAAAATGTAAAAAGAAAAAGGCTGAGCTAGTTGCTGCCAGAGACACCATGGATGACTCTGATTAGTGCTTAACTGTTTTAAAAAGCCTCTTAAAAAGCGCCCTCTACAGGAGGCGGCAGGGGAACGACGTGCCTCATCTAGTCTGACTTTTTATGATCACTCGAGCAGAGTTAAGCAAGGGTTAAAAGCCAAAAAATTTCTGACGTAGATGAGGCATGTTGTTCTCCTGCCTCCTCCTGTAGAGGGCGCTTTTTAAGAGGCTTTTTTAAACAGTTAAGCAGAGTCATCCACACGGTGACTCTGGCAGCAACTAGCCCAGCCTGACCTCAGTTCTTGCCTTTTTCCTTTTATATATTTTTTTCTTTTCATGATGGCAGGCAAGAGCAGAGTTGAAATCCTCTCTGAAACAGCTGGAAAAGGTACGTGTGGGTCAGAGGGAGGGGGAGGAATTCAAACTTCATCCTCCTGGTGCAACTTTGTGTGTGTGTGTGTGTGTGTGTGTGTGTGTGTGTTTGAGAGAGGGGGGAGGGAGGGAGAGAGGGAGGAAGGAGGGGAAGGGAGAAGAAAAAGAAAAAGAAAGAAGGAAACTTATTTAGCAAAGGAGAAAAAAAAATGCTGTCGCTTTAAATCGGAACTGAGCATGCCCAGCTGTGGAATTCTGGGAGTTGAAGTCCACAAGTCTAAAAAAAAATTGCTGCCTCACCAGCCATAAACCTCACCGCACGTCACTGCATTCTAGCCATTTCACTATTCTGCTAGACAAGCGTTTCTTGCTCACAAACAAGTTTGAGGGGGGGGGGGTGGATTAAAATGGCAGGATACAATATTGTCCAAACTAGAGAAGAGGAACGGGCCCACATCAGCCTGAAACAGGTAGTAAGCCTCATTCTGATCACTCTCGCTGTCCAATTTGTAAAGCCAAATGTAATGACCTCGGAGAGGAAGACATGTAAACAGTCACAATGGGGTCTGAAGTGCCTGGGATCATGTTATTTGTGGTCAGAGAGACATTCACTTATTTCCTGGATTCGGCTTGCCAGATGTCTTTTCCAGGAGTTGAGACAAGAACGACTGGAGGAATCTGAAGGGATCAGAGCATTCACAACTTCTGGAGACAAGCTGTTCCCGATTAATTGTGCTGTCTGGAAATTTCTTCTCAGTTCTAAGTTGCTTCTCTCCTTGATTAGTTTCCATCCGTTGTTTCTTGTCTTGCCTTCGGGTGCTTTGGAAAATAGGTTGGCCCCCTTTTCTTTGTAGCAGCCCCTCAAATACTGAAATCTTGCTCTCGTGTTACCCCTAGTTCTTTTCGCTACTCTAGACATACCCAGTTCCTGCAACCGTTCTTCATGTTTTAGTCTCCAGGCCTTTAATCATCTTAGTTGTTCTTCTCTCCACTTTTTACAAAGCCTCAACATCTTCTTTGTAATGTGACCAAAACTAGATGCTGTATTCCAGGTGTGATGTTACTAAGGTAAAGTAGGACGTCAAGTGAGATTTGGACATTAAGTGTGAAACCTACTGGGTCTGGCTGGACAGCCTCTTGGGGCCCCTTTACTTCTATATTAAAAGCCACATAGACAAGATTTGGAACTTGCAAAAGAACAGGAAGCCTGTGCCTAACCACAAGATGTCAAAATCTATGTTAAAAGTCCTAGGTTCAATTAAAGTTCGTTAATGACACGTACTCCATAACAGAAGGAGAAGTAAGACCCCCATCTCCTTATAAGGCTTCTCTCCTCAAGGTAACCACTAAGAAATGTGCTAAGTGTTTCCGTGTTGCGCTGCCTTTGAGAATGTATAAGAATGCGTGCTTTGATAATGAAGGTGGTTCAGAACTTACAATGCTAAGCCATGGGCTGGCTTTCTGAACCTGGCTGTCAAATAAACTTTTCCTGTATCTCGAGAAGTCTAAAGCCTGTCATTTTCTGGGTTCCACCACAAAACTGCGCTCGACTAAACCGCGTCCGACTAAACCGCATAGCTGACATCATCAACAGGGCGACAACAGCGCGGAGACAGAAGCACGCTGTAAACCCTAAATCTAAAATTAACCCCTAAACCTAACCCCCCTAAACCTAATCCTAACCCTAAACCTAACCCTAATCCTTAAACTAACCCTAAACCTAACCCTAAACCTAACCCTAAACCTAACCCTAAACCTAACCCTAAACCTAACCCTAAACCTAACCCTAAACCTAACCCTTACCTTAAGTTGAATCGGCTTGCTTTCAAAGCGCTATTTAAAGCGCCATTCTTTCTCCGCGCTGGCTGTTGTCGCCCTGTTGATGACGTCAGCGACGCGGTTTAATCGGGGGTGTCTTAGTTGAGCGCGGTTTTGACAGGTCATGCATTTTCTGCAACAAAGGTTTTATCAAGCGGTACTTTTAAGCCCTAGAAAGCCTCCTTTTAAGCAAAAGGTAATGGAACTTCATTCTTCTCTCAGACCGATGAAGAATTTAACCGCATGGCGGGAGGTTCTTGTTGTGAGATGGAGGATCCTGACAATGCTTCTCAAGGCTTTGGCCATGCGCCAGACATTTAGCAGGCACCCAAGCCCAAGAAATGCCACCAGAGATCTTATGGCACTTCAAGAAAAGACCAGGTGAGTCCTTGAACAGTCTTGGGTAGGTAGCTCACTCTAACCCAGGGGAGGGGGTCAAACTCAAGGCCCGTAGGCCAGATCCAGCCTGCAGTGGGCTTAAATCTGACCCAATGGGCCCAGCCTGGAGATATCAAAGGATCGGTCTGCAGTGCCTCTGCTGTCCAAAATGGGCCATGCAGGAGCCTCATGAGTCCCATCCCCTCCCCCAATGGACCGTTTTCAGCTGGCAGAGTGCTGCAGGAGGCCGTGGAGATTGAGGTTTTGGTTCACCAACAAAAGGACACCCGACAAAAGCGTGCCCGACTAAACCGCGGTGACAAAACCGTGAGTTCTAAATCGCGCCGACAAATGAGCGCTGAAGTGTGTCGACAACAGCGTGCCGACAGAAGCGCACTGTAAACCTAACCCTAACCCTAACCCTAACCCTAACCCTAATCCTAAACCTGACCCTGACCCTGACCCTAACCCTAACCCTTACCTTAACTTAAATCACACTTCTGTGGGTGCGCTGTTGTCGGCGTGCTGTTGTTGGCGCGCTGTTGTTGGCGCGTTGATGACATCGCGAGTTTCGCACCGCGGTTTTGTCGGCGCGCTTTTGTCGTGCGCGCTTTTGTCGGGTCACGGAGGTTTTGGCCAGCAGAGTGTTGCATAAACCGATCTCAGGGTTATCCCATAAAAATAATGTCCAGCTGCAAAATTCCAGGCGATCCAACCTGGGACCGTCATAAAGGGAGGAGCAGAGGAGGGCCCGTAGTCTTCCATAGCCCAAGGCCATTGAGGGAAGGTGGACCCTCCCAAAATTACATTCTAGCACCTCCCTTAAGGAAGGAAGACCACAAAGCCTATCAGAGGTCTTGGGAGGAGAGGTATTTTTTTCTTTTTTTCAGCAAAAAGTCCACCGGGGGTTTCCAGCCAGTAAGAGTGACTAAATTAGTAGACCAGTGAAATACTGTGGACATAATATACTGTGTTTTCCCCAAAATAAGACAGGGTCTTATTGTCAGCCTCTGCTTTGCTGTTGCTTCGGCTGCCATGAAACGGGGAGGGAGGGCATGGTATTTGGGAGGGGTTACTCATTGTGCTGGAGGAAGATTCTGGAGTTCACCGGTTGATCGGAGTACGCATGCGTGCGAGTTTCCCGCCAGGACTATCGGCACCGACATTCCATCTTCGTGATGCCTTTTGAAGTTATCTCGCACCTGACACTTGGGAGAATTATGATTGGACTGTATCTGTGATGCCAAGGGGTGGGGAATGGGCTATTCTATATATCAATCGCTTTCGCACCTAAATATTCAGATTTCGCTTCGCTATGCCTTTAATCACTTTTAATTAATAAAAGTACACTTGATTTCCACACATGGAGTCTCGTGGTCTTTCTTTCCTAATTATTTAATGGAGAGGTGCTGACAGTAAGCGAAATCTCACTAACACCCCACCAGGAGAATACAATCTTCCGTGGGGGGGTGAAACTACAAGGAGAAACCGAGAAAATGTCTTTGCACGCAAGCGATGAAGAAATTGAAAAGGAGACTGCTGATCCATCATTACCTGAGAGGATGGCTGAGCTGGAAATAGCGGGCCCTGCGATCCCCCCCCCCCCCCCCCGTTGGTCCTTGTCCGTGGGACAAAAGGAAGACAGTGCAAGCTGGGATGCTGGAGTTACCAGAAGAAAACATCAGGAGAGGCCGCTTGAAGCGGGGGCCGAACGAAGGCCCCGAGAAAGAGTTCAGCCGGAGGACTTGGAACAAAGGTACTCTAGGCAAAGATTCGGGGAGGGTGAAGAGGCCGAGGGGGAATGGGAGCAAGCTAACCCAGAGACAGCTTCACCCCCCCCCAGCCAGGGGGGCTGCCAGAGCAGGGGTTTCCCCCCCCCCAGAAGACGCAGAATGGCTAAAGTCCCTCCCTTAACTGTAAGGTATGATGGAAATCCCAAGAAGCTGGGCCTCTTCATTATGCAAGTTTATAACTTTATGGAAATTTATGGGCCCGATTTAGAATCGGATGCCATGAAAGTTCGTATGGTGTTACTTGCTTTGGAGGAGGAAGCTGCTGACTGGATGATGGGTCTGCATCAAAGCAATTCCCCCCTCCTGAGGAATTTTGATGCTTTTATGACTGCATTCAAGAGACGATTTGATGACCCCCTAACTGAGAAACGGGGAAAACTGAAATTTATGACCCTCACACAGGGAGATAGGCCTGTGACTCAGTACATTCAGGAGTTTCAACACCTTTGTAATTATATGAGAGGATGGTCTGAAGAAGCCCTTTTGGATAAGTTCGCTTTGGGCTTGAATGAGGTCATTTATCAACAATGTGTTAATCGCCACCTTCCTAAGCGCGTTACTGCTTGGTATGAAAATGCAGCAGATATTGAGCTTGATTTAATTAGACTCCAACGTGCAAAAGAAGAGAGAGAAAAAGAGAGAGAAAGAGCAGCAAGATCTCCCCCCCAAACACACAAGCCCCCTTTCCGAGTGAGGAGCGAAGGAAAAGGAGGCCCCACAGGCAAAGTCAAGCCGTTCACATGCTTTCGTTGCGGGAGGGGAGGCCACCGCACTCCGGAGTGCCGTGCTAAGCTACCCGCGACCCCCCCCACCCCCTGCCAAGAGGGAAGGGAAATCAAACAAGGCCCCGGACAAAAAGAAAAGGGAAGCTGCTTTCGCTGAGGATGCCACCCCCCCCCGCGTTTCACACAGGACATGGAGGGAGAAGCTGACGCCTCTACCAACTCCTCTGAGGATTCCGATGACGACGCCTCGCCTCGCTGGGTGAGTTCAAACAAAGGCCCCATGCTGATCCCAATAGAGTTAAAGATTCCGCCCGATGGGGTGCCAGAAAACCTTCCCGCCCTTCTTGACTCAGGCTGTTCCCGCTGTATGATCAATCCTGCTATGGTGGAGAAATTGGGCCTCAAGTTAAAAACTTTGAAAACCCCTATTGTCTTTTGCCAGATAGATGGGTCCATAGCAGGGGGTGGCCCAGCCCATTTCTATGCTGAACCTCTAGAGATGAAAATGGGCTCCCACACCGAATTGATCTCTTTTATTGTGGCTCCCGGAATGGACAGGCCCCTCATTTTAGGCCTCCCTTGGCTTCGAAAATGGAACCCTCGCATAAATTGGAGGGAGGGATGGTTACGCATTCGCACGAGCACGCCTCCTGAGGGGAAGGGCGTTTCCCCGGAGCCTGTTAGCTGCAGTTCTGCTTTGGCCTCCAGAGGGCAGGAGAGGATTGAAGGAGAGGAAAAGATTCCAAAAGTGTATTGGGACCTGAGAGGAGTTTTTAGTGAGGAATCTTCAGATAAACTTCCGCCCCACAGGCCTACTGATTGCTTCATCGACATTTTGCCCGGGGTCAAGCTTCCAAAGCCCCAAATATATTCCATGTCCCCTAGGGAGATGGAGGAAATGAGGAAATTCATTGATAAAAATTTAGAAAGAGGTTTCACTGAGCCAGCACGCCCGAAAGTAGCCGCCCCTGTGTTATTCAGGGAGAAGAAAGATGGCTCCCTGAGACTATGTGTTAACTTCAAAAATCTGAATGGGATCTTGGCCCAAAACCTCTACCCATTGCCATTAATGAAGGACATGTTAGCCCAATTAGGGAAGGGCCGTATTTTCACTAAACTGGACCTCAGAGAAACATACTATAGAGTCCGCATAAAGAAGGGGGATGAGTGGAAGACTGCTTTCAACTGCCCCCTCGGCTGTTTCAAGTTCCAGGTGATGCCTTTTGGCCTGCAGGGGGCGCCTGCAGTTTTCATGCAATTAATTAATGAGATCTTGCATGACCACCTTTACAAGGGCGTTATCGTATATTTGGACGATATCCTTATCTATACTCAGACTTACGCTGAACACGTCGCTTTGGTCCGCACTGTCTTGAAAAAACTCAGGGCCGCTGAACTGTATGCCAAGTTGTCCAAGTGTGAATTTCACCAGGCGAAGATTGACTACCTAGGGTATCGTATCTTCCCCGCTGGCATTGAGATGGACACTGGGAAAGTAAAGGCGGTCACTGAGTGGGAGGCGCCCCTAACACGCAGGCAATTGCAAAAATTTTTGGGTTTTGCTAATTTCTACCGTCAGTTCATTCCTTCTTTTGCCAAAATTGCGCTTCCTATCACTAATTTGTTGAAGTCCAAAGGTGGGCCTAAACCTAAGCCTAGCAAACCACTAGATTGGACCATGGAGTGTCAAGCTGCTTTCGAGAAGTTGAAGCGCCTCTTTGCTGCGGAACCGGTTCTGAAGCATCCCGACATGGACAAGCCTTTCGTCATCCAAGCCGATGCCAGTGACGTCGCTGTTGGGGCCGTCTTGCTACAAGCCAACGACCAAGGTACTTTGCAACCTTGCGCTTACACCTCCCGCAAGCTCACAGACACTGAAAGGCGTTGGGCCGTTTGGGAGAAGGAGGCATTTGCAGTGCGATGGGCCCTGGCCACGTGGCGCCATTTTCTTGAGGGCGCTAAACACCCTTTTGAGGTGTGGACTGACCACAAAAATTTGCAGGCTTTGAGGACCCCACGCCGCCTATCCCCTAAACAGATGCGCTGGGCCCAACATTTCAACCGTTTCAACTTCACACTCAAGTACATCCCTGGGGGAAAAAATTTCATGGCTGACGCTTTGTCCAGGCTCCCTCAATACAACTGCTCTAAACTGAGTATTGTTCAGCCTGTCGTTCCCACATCCAGCCTCGCGGCTCCAGTGGTCACTCGCCAGCAGGCACGCTCGAAAGTGGAGGTGCCTCAAGATTTTCTTTCTGACCTCAAACGGGCCCTTCCCCAGGATGACTGGTTCCAGCAGCATCAGGATGAGTGTACGATGAGGGACGATTTACCGTGGATCGGAGCCAAGCTTTACGTCCCCGCCTCTCTTCGTCTCGTCGTCCTACAACGAGCTCACGATTCTAAGTTGGCGGGTCACTTTGGCTTCGTGAAAACATTACCCCTGGTGAAGAGAAAATTTTGGTGGCCCTCTTTGAAAAAGGACATTGAACTTTATGTTGCCAGTTGTCCGGTCTGTGCAGCCGCTAAACGGCCACCTGGAAAACCACAGGGCCTGCTTCAATCTGTGGCCCGCCCTGTCGCCCCTTGGAAAGAAATTTCGATGGACTTCATTGTCGAGCTTCCTGAGAGCCAGGGGCACACCGTCATTTGGGTGGTTACGGACTTATTTTCAAAACAAGTTCATTTTGTCCCGTGCCACAAGATTCCTTCGGCTAAGGCTCTCGCTAAACTTTTCATTTCCCACATTTACCGTTTGCATGGGGTGCCTGATCGCATTGTTTCCGATAGGGGTGTCCAGTTCACTTCGGTTTTCTGGAAGGAATTTCTTAAACGCATTGGCTCCGCCCAGGGGCTAAGCTCCGCCCACCATCCTCAGACTAATGCTTCTGTGTTTGGACATTTTCTTCTCTGCCTGCCCTCGCTGCTGTGGAGTCTTTGCCTGTTTCCTACCCAGCACTGACTCTTGTTGCCTTGGCCTGCGACCACCTGCACTGGCCCTGTAACAACCGTACCCGTTTGACTGCTTACCACCTGTTATTGCCCCTGGAACATCTACTTCAAGCAGCGTCCATCTGATATAACAAACTGCTGGCTTGTTAGACCTGGGTGCCGCTGCAATTGGGAGATTGCTGTGGCTAAGTTTCTTGGAAGACATCGCCCCTGCGTTGCTTGGGAGTTTTGACTTAGCTATGATCACCATCTTTACCATCCATCTTAACTGGCCCCTTCAATTATGTTTCATCTTTATGGACTTAACCGCTGGCACCCCCCTGCTGTGGCACTTTAACATCTGGCCTCCTTTGACCGCGGCCTCTGGATTTTTAGGCTCGCTGGCACAGCCCCACCCGGCTTTGACTATTATCATCATCACCATCCGCCATTGCCTCTGGGGCTCTATCTGGGACAGTGCCTATGCAAGAAGGCCCCCTGCTTCTCTCAATTGTTCCGGACTTTTTGGACCTTTCCAGATCTGCAGAAGAGGGGGATACGAGTTACTCCCCTGTATACTTTGCCTGGACCATAGCTGGACGCCAGTTATCTTAACCACCTTGAATGCTGAGAGCCATTTGGCTCTGCCTGAACTCGCACCTTAACAGCTGCGCAATCTATCCTTTCTTTCTTCTTCTCTCCCTCCTTTTTCTTTCTTTTGTATGGGATGTGCATGCGATATGTATGTAATTGAGAGAATGACCCCACTTTTTATTGCCATTATTGTTGTATTTCTGTGTTTTTTAATTATTACGTGGGGACTGCCTGGGTGAGCGAATGAGTACGTTTGATTCGGAGGACCTGCCAGGGAATGCAGGGGTCATTGGGGTGGTCGGGGGGACTATGGACACGGGAGTGGGCCGGAGCATCACGGCCGTAACAGGGAGGGGCAGATATGGCGGGGACTTTAGGGCTGGCCATTACCGGGGAAGGAGGGCTCGCTACGTTACAGAGATCCCTCCTTCCGGCCCTATGAGTCCCACTCCAAGGCCAGATGGCGCGAGTAATCAGGACCCTGGTCTCAGGCTGTTGTCGCTAAATGCCAGGTCTGTAGTTCATAAGGCTCCCCTCGTCCGTGACTTAATTTTAGACGAGAGGGCAGACCTGGCATGTATTACTGAAACCTGGCTGGGCCCGGAGGGAGGAGTCCCCCTCCTAGAGATGTGCCCAGAAAGATTTCAGGTGCTCCATCAGCCGAGAGCTCAGAGAAGGGGTGGGGGTGTGGCTATTGTTATCCGAGAGTCCCTAGTACCTCGTAGGATCCCTGCTCCGGAGCTTGTCGGGTGTGAGTCCCTGCTGGTGAAGTTGGACCTCAAGGGTCAAGTGGGTTTGCTGTTAACGTACCTGCCTCCCAACAGCGTTGCAGCAGCCCTCCCCTCGCTCCTCGAGTCGGTAGCCGAACTGGCAATTGAGTTCCCCAGGCTTATGGTTCTGGGGGATTTCAATCTGCCTTCGCTCAGTGAACACTCTGATGGGGTGCAGGAGTTCATGGCTTCCATGACAGCCATGGGCTTGACCCAAGTAATTCGGGGCCCAACCCACTCAGCGGGTCACATGCTTGACCTCGTATTTCTCTCGGAGCAGTGGACTTGTGATCTTGGTCTAAGGGGTAGTGAGATCATACCCCTGGCGTGGTCAGATCACTGCCTACTGAGGCTTGACTTTCAGAGACCAAACCCCCACTGTAGGGAGGAGGAACCGACCAGGTGGTTCCGCCCCAGGCGACTTATGGACCCTCTGAGGTTCCAGACAGAGCTTGGGGTTATTCCTGATACCCTCGCCCACAGTCCGGCGGAGACTCTGGTTGCTGCCTGGAACTCGGCAGCGGCGGAGTCTCTTAACCGGATTGCGCCACTACGGCCGCTCCGAGGCAGTGGATCCAGGAGGCCCCCTTGGTTCACCGAGAAACTCCGGGAGAGGAAGCGCCGGAAGAGACGCCTAGAGCACTTATGGAGATCCAATAAATCCGAATCGAACCGAGCACTTCTAACATCTTGCATCAAGG
Organism: Thamnophis elegans; assembly: GCF_009769535.1. NCBI lineage: Eukaryota > Metazoa > Chordata > Lepidosauria > Squamata > Natricidae > Thamnophis > Thamnophis elegans. Next base: position 180,245,167 of record NC_045541.1, on the reverse strand, counting down.
AATACATCAGGGCAATCAGGACGGCGAAAAGAACTTATATTGCCACCTTGATTGCCTCCGCTGAGTCGCACCCAGCCGCCCTGTTCAGGATAACCCGTTCCCTCCTAAATAGGAGGGACACGGGGGATCCTCTGCAGGGTAGGGCTGAGGATTACGTCCAGTTTCTAGCGGACAAAGTTGCTCGGTTTCGGTCGGACTTGGACTCCAATTCCGCAGATCCAGCCGAGGCACAAGGGGATAATCTGGTAGGCCATCGCTGGGTTGAGTTTCAGGATGTTGCCCCTGAGGACGTGGACAAGGCCATGAGAGCTGTGAGTGCCTCCACATGTGTACTGGACCCGTGCCCCTCCTGGCTGGTCGCTAACAGCAGGGAGGTGACACGGGGCTGGATCCAGGCGGTTGTTACCACCTCCCTTTGGGAGGGGGTCTTTCCCCCCGCACTTAAAGCGGCGGTGGTGAGACCCCTCCTGAAGAAACCATCTTTGGATCCAGCCGTTCTTAACAACTATCGTCCAGTCTCCAACCTCCCCTTTGTGGGGAAGGTTGTTGAGAAGGTGGTGGCCTTTCAGCTCCAGCGGTCTTTGGAGGAAGCTAGTTATCTTGACCCATTCCAGTCTGGCTTCAGGCCTGGCTACGGCACAGAAACCGCTTTGGTCGCATTGACCGATGACCTCTGGAGAGCCAGGGACGGAGGCCACACCTCCATCCTGGTTCTCCTTGACCTCTCAGCGGCTTTCGATACCATCGAGCATGGTATCCTTCTGCGACGACTGCGGGTGGTGGCGGTGGGAGGCACTGTTTTGCGGTGGTTCTCCTCTTACCTCTCGGACAGGTCGCAGTCGGTGTTAGTCGGAGGGCAGAGATCGACCCCTAGGCCCCTAACATGTGGGGTGCCGCAGGGTTCGGTCTTGTCCCCCCTACTTTTTAACATCTACATGAAATCGCTGGGCGAGATAATTCGGCGGCACGGGATAAAATACCACCAGTATGCGGACGATACTCAGTTGTATCTGTCCGCCCCGTGCCAACTCAATGAAGCGGTGGACGTGATGAACCAGGGCCTTGAAGCTGTTAGGGACTGGATGAGGGCTAACAAGCTTGTGCTCAACCCAGATAAGACCGAGTGGCTGTTGTGTTTCCCTCCCACTAATTCGGCAAGTATTCCATCTCTCAGGCTGGGGGGTCAAACACTATGCCCCTCAGACAGGGTCCGCAACTTGGGAGTCCTCCTGGACCCACAGCTGACTTTTGAACACCATTTGTCAGCTGTGACCAGGGGGGCATTTGCCCAGGTTCGCCTGGTGCACCAGTTGCGCCCTTACCTGAACCGGGAGGCTCTCACAACAGTCACTCGTGCCCTTGTGACCTCTAGGCTGGAGTACTGCAATGTGCTCTACATGGGGCTGCCCTTGAGGAGTATTCGGCGACTTCAGCTAGTTCAGAATGCGGCCGCGCGAGCGATTGTGGGTGCACCTCGCTTCACCCACATAACACCTATCCTCCGCGAGCTGCACTGGCTACCTGTCGATCTCCGGATACGCTTCAAGGTGCTACTTGTCACCCACAAAGCCCTTCATGGTAGTGGATCTGGGTACTTGAGAGACCGCCTACTGCCAATCACCTCCACTCGACCAATTAGATCCCATAGATTAGGCCTCCTCTGAGTTCCATCTGCCGGTCAATGTCGACTGGCAACCACGTGGAGGAGAGCCTTCTCGGTGGCAGCTCCGACCCTATGGAACGATCTCCCCGTGAAGATTCGTACCCTCACCACCCTCCAGACCTTCCGCACAGCCCTTAAAATCTGGCTATCCCGTCAGGCCTGGGGTTAAAGACTGTAACCCACCCGAATAGTATGAATGTTGCGCTTTTAATGATGTACTGTCTCATGTGTTAAATGTTTGTTTTCCCTCACTTTCGAGTTGTAAGCCGCCCTGAGTCCCCCCAGGGAAAAGGGCGGCATATAAATAAACTACTCATAACTCATAACTAATGGGGCTTGTGAGAGGACTAATTCTGTTTTAGAACAATATTTGCGTTGTTTCATCAATTATCAGCAAGATGATTGGGTGGACTTGCTCCCGCACGCTGAGGTTGCCTACAATAATTCTGTACATAGCAGCACTGGTTTCGCCCCTTTTCGTGTTGTTTTTGGTCAAGATTTTGTTCCTATTCCTGAGCTGCCTCGTGACCAACCGCAAGTTTCTTCCGTCGCTGAGTGGAGCGAACGCCTGAGCCATGTTTGGCCTTTGACTCTTGCTACTTTGGATGCTGCGCATCGTGCTCATAAAAAACAAGCGGATAAGAAGCGTGCGCAACCTTATCAGTACAGGGAGGGTGACCTGGTTTACTTGTCCACCAAATTCCTTCAAACCACACAGAAATCGAGGAAATTGGGGCCTAAGTATGTTGGTCCATTTCCCATCCTAAAAATCATCAATCCTGTTTCCGTTCGCTTGCAACTGCCCAAGCATCTCCACCGTGTTCATCCCGTGTTCCACGTTAACCTCATTAAGCCTGTTCGTGTTTCTACTTTACGTCCGCCTGTCGACCCTCCACCTGCTCCCCTGTTAGTTGACGGTGAACAACATTTTGAAGTTCGTGAAATACTGGACTCTCGCCGGCTGCGTAATTGGGTCCAGTACTTAGTGGCTTGGAAGCACTTTCCTCCCTCTCATACGGAATGGGTGGACAAGTCCCATGTTCGTGCCCCCCGGCTGCTTCGACAGTTTTATTCTGCTTATCCTGACAAGCCTTGATTTTTTTTCTTCCCCCCCCCCTTCTCTCTTCTGTGTTTTGTTGTTCATCTGTTTGTTTGTGTTTTCTTGTTTTCCAGGCCTGACCACCTTTTTCCGGGGGACGGCCGGATGTCAGCCTCTGCTTTGCTGTTGCTTCGGCTGCCATGAAACGGGGAGGGAGGGCATGGTATTTGGGAGGGGTTACTCATTGTGCTGGAGGAAGGTTCTGGAGTTCACCGGTTGATCGGACTACGCATGCGTGGGAGTTTCCCGCCAGGACTAACGGCACCGACATTCCATCTTCGTGATGCCTTTTGAAGTTATCTTGCACCTGACACTTGGGAGAATTATGATTGGACTGTATCTGTGATGCCAAGGGGTGGGGAATGGGCTATTCTATATATCAATCGCTTTTGAGCCTAAATATTCAGATTTCGCTTCGCTATGCCTTTAATCATTTTTAATTAGTAAAAGTACACTTGATTTCCACACATGGAGTCTCGTGGTCTTTCTTTCCTAATTATTTAATGGAGAGGTGCTGACACTTATTTTCTTTTGATTGGGCGGCCTATAAATCTACTAAATAAATAAATAAATAAATAAATAAATAAATAAATAAATAAATAAATAAATACATAAATAAATAAGCTTGGTTAATAATTTCCTTGCATGGTGAAGCCGAGGATCTGTACAAAAATTCACTGTGTTGCTGCTTTTCTTTTCACAATCCACAGCAATAAAACATCTGCCTTCGCTCTGTTTTTAACTCTTTTTCGAAATCTTGGGGAGGTCTGTCAGGTTGATGAGCCTGTTTCTGACAGTTCTCTGACTGACAGAGACTCTACTGTAACCTTGAATTGATCCCTGTTACTGGGAGAAAGGAGGTCCCAGCTGGAGGGATAGAATCAAGATCACACGAAGTGTTAATCCTGCCGTACTTTATCATGTCTTGCTAAGACCACACTTGAAATGCTGCATCTGGTTTTGGTTACCATGATAACATAATATTTTTTTATTAATTTTTTTTAATTATTATTATTTTGTTACATAAACAACACATGCCCACACCAGAGGGGAAAGAAAAAATCAAAACACAAAAAAGACAAAAAAACAAAAAACAAGGCAGAGGAAAAAAAAGGAAAAACAAAAGAGAAAAAGAAAAAAAAACTCAGGTATATATTATAAAAAAGTATATCAGCTGGTCACAACATGTTTTGGTGCATCTCTTCCATTCATTCATATGAATTCAAATATCTCAAATGTTTACCATATTGACATCATCATACCTCCACTTTTAGTTGACTACAGTTATTTAAACATCTTTCATCCTTAACTATGCCAAAGATTTAATCCATAACCACATGCTAGCATTTCATTTACTTGTTTGTAAAATCCTCTATTAACATCAAATCCTCATATCCTGTTTCAGCTAAACATCCATAACATTTAATACCAAAAATTCCATCTTCCATATATATAGTTTATTATCATTCTCCTTTCTTTATGTAATTATATCGTATATCGTAACATTTTCCCCATATTAGTTAACATTTAACTGTATATAGTTTTATTTTATTTTTTAATAGTGATAATTATTGTGATTAATAACCTTTGTATATGGTCCAAAAATATTTCCAACCTTCCCTTCTCATATCCAATTATTATTTATCATATCAACTCCACATTATATACATTACCATAATATTTTGATTACCATGATATAAAAAAGATGCGGAGACTCTGGAAAGAACGCAGAGAAGAGCAACGAAGATGATTAGGAGACTGGAGGCTAAAACATATAAAGAACGGTTACGGGAACTGGGTAGTTTAATGAAGAACTAAGGATGCCATAACAAAAGGGATCCAATATTTGAGGGGCTGCCCCAAAGAAGAGGGGATCAAAGTCAACCTATTCTTCAAAGCACCAGAAGGCAGGAGAAGACACAATGGATAGAAACTAACCAAGGAGATATCTGCGCCAAGGTGGCGCAGTGGGTAGAGTGCAGTACTGCAGGCCACTTCAGCTGACTGCTATCTGCAGTTCAGCGGTTCAAATCTCACCGGCTCAGGGTTGACTCAGCCTTCCATCCTTCCGAGGTGGGTTAAATGAGGACCCAGATTGTTGGGGGCAATATGCTGACTCTGTAAACCGCTTAGAGAGGGCTGAAAGCCCTATGAAGCAGTATATAAGTCTAACTGCTATTGCTATTGCTATTGCTATCTAACCTAGAAATAAGGAGAAATTTCCTGACAGTTAGAACAATTAACCAGTGGAACTACTTGCCTCCAGAAGTTGTGGGGTGTTCCAACATTGGAGGTCTTTAAGAAAAGATTGGACAGTCATTTGTCTGGAATGGGAGAGGATTTCCTTCCCGAGCAAGGGGCTGGACTAGAAGACCTCCAAGATCCCTTCCAACTTTGTCATCCAATTATTCTGCTAGATCCCCGTTGGGAGACTGGGGCAGAAAGACACACAAAACAAACCCTGCATTTCTGTCTGCTTGAAGCCACAGCATGGCAGCCTCACACAGCGGGAAGGTTTAAGGAAACATTCATTAAAATCCACTTCCCTGGAGCAGGGGACAATTAGCATCCAAACCAAATCATTTCCTTGTTATTTTCTCACTCTTTCCCCGCTGGCTTAGTTTCCCAAGACCCTTTTAAGGCACGATTAAGCCACAATCCATTCCATGCAGGGTGCCGTTTCTTGCCCTGTTCTGACTGCCCGGTTTGAACAGGGCTTATTATATTGCTGGCAAAAGCCTGGGAGATGTCAGACTAAATGACTGGGAAGGGAGGGGGTTGCTTCAAACATCTTCCCCAGGAGAAAAGGCTAAAATAATTTGGGATCCTTTAACTTGGAGGGGGTAATGTGTGAGAGGAAAATTGCAGAATAGCAATAGCAGTAGCAATAGCAGTTAGACTTATATACCGCTTCATAGGGCTTCCAGCCCTCTCTAAGCGGGTAGAACAAGAAGCAACGGGTGGAAACTAATCAAGGAGAGAAGCAACCTAGAACTGAGGAGAAATTTCCTGGCAGTTAGAACAATTAATCAGTGGAACAATTTCCTTCCAGAAGTTTTGAACGCCCCAACACTGGAAGTCTTTAAGAAGATGTTGGATAGCCATCTGTCTGAAACGGTATAGGGTTTCCTGCCTAGGCAGGGGGTTGGACTAGAAGACCTCCAAGGTCCCTTCCAATTCTGCTATTGTATTATTATACTAGTCCGCAGAAGTAAAGCTCAGAATTTTTCTTCATTTAGATAAGGTTTTATTTCTTTTAAAAAACACAAATATTTCATCATTCGTCAATCATTAAAACATTGAAGTACAATTTTTTTGTATGCCCCTCCCTCCCTCTACCCCCAACCCCCCTCCTCCTTCCCCCCCCTGACTTCCCAGAACCCGTACACGGTATGGATTTTTAACTAACACAGTCTAAAATCTATTGAGAAAAAAGAAATAAAGAAATTAATGACATTCTACATTGACCCTAGCTTCTTTTTACTGAACTGACTTTTAACAGTTTAAATCATTCCTGATCTTAAGTATAGGCTAACTGGAATTTCTTGGTCCCATATTTATTTTGTATATAGTCAATCCATTTTTTCCAGTCTCGTTTATATCTCTCATTTGAGTGATCTTTAAGATATGCCGATATTTTAGCCATCTCGGCTAAGTTTGTGACTTTCAATGTCCATTCTTGGATTGTAGGCAAGTCTTCCTTCTTCCAGTATTGCGCCACCAACAGTCTTGCTGCAGTTATTAGGTGCAGAATCAAGTTAGTCCCTACCACTGTAAAGTCAGTACATATACCTAGTAAAAATAACTGAGGAGTAAACTTTATCCTTCTTTTAAAAATATTTTGCATAACCCATCATATTTTTATCCAGAATGCCTTAACCTTTTGGCAGGTCCACAATATATGATAATATATAGCATCGAGAGAACCACACCTCCAACATTTAGGCTGTATAAGACCAGTCAAGGTTAGCAGTGGGGTGGAACTTAGAAGGGTTAGTGAAACTAACAGTAATAATTTCTGGTAACCCACTACTTTCGGACCAGCCAGAATTTTTCTTGAGTTACACCAAAGTACACAAACCTTTCTCAATCAATAGGAGAAGAATATTTATAGCTCAGGGTTGAAATGAGGGTTCGTCGGTGTTCACTGAGGTTGGTTGTTTCCTTGCAGATGTTTCATCACTAATGATGTTACCCAGTTCAGTTATGAAACATCTGCAAGAAAACAACCAAGCTCAGAGAGTGCCAAGGACCCTTCTCAATATTCTTTATTTTTAGAGTGACCTTTTTTCTGCAGCACAGGATAAAATAGTTGCTAAACATATTAAACAGACAAAAAAAAGAAAAACTAAAAGACTCCAATGAAAAATAAGAAACCTGTTTGATCAACATAGCCGCAGGGGATTGGTTCTCTGGAAAACAAAGAAGCAATGGGTGGAAACTAATCAAGGAGAGGAGCAACCCAGAACCAAGGAGAAATTTCCTGACCATGAGACAAAATAAGTGGAACAACTTGCCTTCAGCAGTTGTGTGTGCCCCAACACTGGAGATTTTAAAGCCATTTGCCTGGAATGGTATAGTTTAGTTTAGTTTAGTTTATTTGGTCTTGTATGCCACCCACTCCTGAAGGACTCCAGGTGGCTTACAATAGACAAGGGAAGGGGATAAATCAACAAAACAACACTTAAAAAAAACACAACATTCACAATTTTCATGGGGCTGGATATTTCACAAGCCCCCCGGCCTGCTGGAGCAGCCAGGACTTGGTGGCTTTGCAGAAGGCCGGGAAGGTAGTAAGTGTCCGGATCTCCATGGGGAGGTCGTTCCAAAGGGCTGGAGCTGCAACAGAGAAGGCTCTCCCCTGGGGAGTCGCCAGCCGACATTGGCTGGCAGATGGAATCCGGAGAAGACCTAACCTGTGAGATCTAATCGGTCTATGGGAGGTAATCGGCAGGAGGCGGTCTCTCAGGTAGCCAGGTCCGATGCCATGTAGGGCTTTATAGGTGACGACCAGCACCCTGAAGCGGGTCCGGAGACCAATGGGTAGCCAGTGCAGCTCGCGGAGGATAGGTGTAACGTGGGTGTACCTGGGTGCACCCACAATTGCTCGCGCGGCTGCGTTCTGGAGTAACTGAAGTCTTCGAACACTCTTCAAGGGCAGCCCCATGTAGAGCGCATTACAATAATCCAGTCTTGAGGTCACAAGGGCGTGAGTGACTGTCTGAAGGGCCTCCCGATCCAGGTAGGGTCGCAATTGGTGCACCAGGCGAACCTGGGCAAAGGTCCCCCTGGTCATAGCCGACAAATGATGTCAGCTGTGGATCCAGGACTCCCAAATTGCGGACCCTCTCTGAGGGCCGTATAATTTCACCCCCCAGCCTGAGAGATGGAATACTTAGCCAATCTTATAGAGTAGAGTAGAGTATAGAGTAGTGTTGGTTAATCTTTTGGACACTGAGTGCTGAAACTGGAGTATACACACAGACACACTAGAACCCGGAAGAGAGCCGCTGGCCAGTGTGCGTGTGCATGGCAGCCAGCGGCATTTCTGGGTTCCATCGCGTTCTGCAAAGACCAGCTGGTCAGCGCGCATGCATGCTCCAGAACCCGGAAGAGAGCTGCTGGCCGGTGCAAATACATGTGACGGGGTTCCACCACAAAACCGCGCTTGACTAAACCACGCCCGACTAAACCGCGTCGCTGATGTCATCAACAGGGCGACAACAGCGCGGAGACAGAAGCACGCTGTAAACCCTAAACCTAAAATTAACCTCTAAACCTAAACCTAACCCCCCCAAACCTAATCCTAAACCTAATCCTAATCCTAAACCTAACCCTAAACCTAACCCTTAACCTAACCCTAAACCTGACCCTTAACCTAACCCTTAACCTAACCCTAAACCTAATCCTAACCCTTAACCTAACCCTAACCCTAACCCTTAACCTAACCCTAACCCTAACCCTAACCCTAACCCTAACCCTTAACCTAACCCTAACCCTAACCCTAACCCTAACCCTAACCCTAACCCTAACCCTAACCCTAACCCTAACCCTAACCCTAACCCTAACCCTAACCCTAACCCTAACCCTAACCCTAACCCTAACCCTAACCCTAACCCTAACCCTTAACCTAACCCTAACCCTAACCCTAACCCTAAAGCTAACCCTAAACCTAACCCTAAACCTAACCCTTACCTTAAGTTGAATCGGCTTGCTTTCAAAGCGCTATTTAAAGCGCCCTTCTTTCTCCGCGCTGGCTGTGGTCGCCCTGTTGATGACGTCAGCGACGCGGTTTAATCGGGCGCGGTTTAGTCGAGCGCGGTTTTGACGGGTCACGATGTGACGGAACCTGGAAGAGCAGCTGGCCATGGTAGGCGTACCCACAGAGAGGGGTCTGTATGCCACCTCTGGCACGCGTGTCATAGGTTCGCCATCACGGGTATAGGGTCTCCTGCTTGTGCAGGGGGCTGGAATGGAAGACCTCCAAGATCGCTTCCAGTACTCACCCACCCCATTAATTGCTGTCTATGTTGACTCCCGGATGACTCACTCTATTCCTCCCATGCGCATGTGTGTGTACAAACCCAACTTCCTGCCTGCCCATCTATGCCAACCCACATGGCCTTAGCCAGCCCATGTTTTCTAAGGAGTGTCGGAGGGAGTTAAGAGAGCCGGGTGAGTAAACGGTGCAGCTGTGGAACTTTGCAAGCTAAGAGAGCTTGAAATCCGAAGCTTTCTTCTAATTCGTTTCCCAAGGCCAGAGTGATCACGGTGAGTCTCTTTCCCTCTTCACTGCCTAAGATGTGCTTTTCCTGATTTCGGCCCATTTATTACTTCATCCTAAACGAAGCAAAAGACAGATTGGTTTTTGTGAAAAAGACCAAGAACTGCAGAATCCTGGAAAAAAATGTGTCTCCTTCGGCACCGTGGACCCTAATTGTGTATATGTGAAGAAAGAAACGTCCTTCTGGGTTCGGCTCCAAGTGGGGAAAAAGACACGGGAGACATGGAGGCTGCTTGGAAAGATGGTTTAATGGTGGACAGGGCCACATGGCTTGAGCCCTGAACAGAAAAGGGGATCACATGCTTCAATGTTGGTGGAGAAGAAGAGAAGAGAAGCTGAGTCCCTGGTTTTATGCCCTCTCTGGCCTTTGATCTTGAGCTTATATTCTGATTGGTTGTCAGACTCCTATGGAGCCATGCAGGGGCAACTCTCTAGGCTGCGTTTTGAATCCAGGTTTGGTTGAGTTCTCAGATGCCATGTGGCGAGTTGGGTAAAGGGCCAATATTATCATGCCTTAATCCCATCACTCCGGAGCTGAAGGGGAGAACTCTTTATTATGTAAAGTGGACTAGCTTGGCCTTCTTAATGGCCCATTGACAAAGTGGGGATGGGCAGAAAGCTACAGGCAACTATTCTGTCTTTTAAAACATGTTTCTTTCTTTTCACATCCAGAGAAATATTCTGCCTTTTCAATATTTCCTAGGATATTTCATTTTTCTGGGAGAGGACTGGATGATAACTTCCCATAGTGGGAATCGGCAAGATATCTAAATGACCTGATCTCCCCAAAACAAAGAATAGCTTTCTCCAGAGCCAGATTTAACATTCTTCCTTCAGCACTCCTCCAGGGCAGGTATAAGAGAACACCTATAGCAGAACGGGTTTGTATATGTGGTAAAGGAGAAGTGGAAGATAATTCACATGTTCTATTACACTGTGAGCTATACAGAGCTTGTAGGTCTGCACATATTCTCCCCTTATTAGAGAGATTGCCAGGGAGCGCAGACCATTTTTATCTATGCTTCCTCCTCCAGGACACTAACCCGGTTACCACATATGCAGTGGCAAAGTTCTGTGCTGCTGCAATGTCCATAAGGAAAAAATTGGCTACAGAAATATAGCACCATCCTGTACCAATTATCTGGACATACCTCTAACAATCTTTGGACCATTATGTTATGATCCACTTTTAATGTCAATACTTTTTAATTATATTTTAATGTTAGTATTTTTTTAGTATGGTGCAAAAACTAATGTGTGTTGCTGGTCTTTGACCGTAATAAAGATTTTACTTACTTACTTCCAACTCTGTTATTCTATTTCTATTGTACTCTCCTAGCCATTTCTCACACTTGTCAAAAAGCAGTATTTGTATAAGCCTGTGTTTGCTTAGTTACGGCTACGCAGCATTAGGCAGATTAATACAGTAGAGACAAGAAACCACATGTGCATATTTTCCGGAAACACAATACCAATATTTACCTTATCTTGGCTCGGTCTATATCCAACTGCAAAGTCATTTGAAACCTATCTGGCATTCAATCATCTGTAATCTGAGTCTTTCTATTCTTGTAGACGGAGTTCGTATTTAATGCTGGTAGCGGCTCCTTAAGCTTGGGAATGTTGCTTTGTGCGAGTATCCTCACTCTTACAAATAATTGCTGGTATAGTCCTTGATTTACAACAGTTCACTTAGTGACGGTTCAAAGTTACGACGGCACTGAAAAAAGTGATCGTTGCAACATCCACATGGTCAGATGATCCAAATTCAGCCACCTTGGCCACTGACTCCTATTTATGACAGTGTCCCGGGGTCACGCGATCCTCTTTTTTGTGACTTTCTGACAAGCAAAGTCAACGCGGGAAGCCAGATTCACTTAACAACTGTGTGGCTAACCTAACCCTTGGAGTGATTCATTTAACAGTTTTGGCAAGAAAAGATCATAAAATAGGGCAAAAGTCACTTAACAAATGTCTCAGCCACAGAAATTTGGGGCTCAATTGTGGCTGTAAGTCGAGGACTACCTGCGTTTGGAGGCCCATGTTGGTTTTATTATCTCGGTCGACAGATGGACTAAGTTCAACATTGTTGTACTACAGTGTAGAAGAGAAAGGGGGATTGTAAAGTACAAATTTGCTCTGCAACGTAAGTACTTCTTAGCACAGTGTTGTGGCCCAGCAGGAGCCGTTGGAGCTGCCACCAGACTCCGACAGTGAGGGGCCCTATGAGTTGGCTCTGGAAGATGTGGAGGACCCTGGACAGGGTTCTGACTCAGAGCAGGGCGCAGAGAGGCTGGTTGGCCACCAGGAGGCGCCTGAGCCTTGGACCAGTGGGAAGGAGACAAGGGAGTGTGAGCCAGACGCCAGCAGTGAGTTGTTCCTGGATGCACGCCATCGAAGAGCTAATAGGCGTCAGGAACAGTTGCGCAGTTACAGGAGGTAATTGCACTCAGCTGGTGGTCATTAGGCTCCTCTCCAGACTATAAAAGGACTGCTTGTGCACACGTCTCTCTTGCAGAAGTCAACACAGGAACTAATGTCGCTGCCCAAGCTTGTCTGTGCCGGTTTGCTGCCAAGGACCTGTCTGTCTGTTAATTAAATGCCGTAACTCATCTTTGGCTCAGAGTGTGTGTTGGTGTGGGACGAGGGGGGTCAGAACACACAGTAACATATCTGTTGTGGCTCAGCAGGAGCTGTTGGAGCTGCCGACGGACTCCGATAGCGAGAGACCCTATGAGTCAGCTCTGGAAGATGTGGAGGACCCTGGGCAGGGTTCAGACTCCGAGTAGGGACCAGAGAGGCTGGTTGGCCACCAGGAGGCGCCTGAGGCATGGAGCAGCGGTGAAAGCCAAAGGGAGTTTGTCCCTGATGTCAGGCACTGGAGCAGTGGGGAGGAGCAAAGGGAGTTGATCCCGGATGCCCGGCAGAGAAGGGCGGAGAAGCGGAGGCAGCAATTACGGAGACAGACTCATAGGAGATAATCAGGCCCAGGTAGTTGTGATTTGGCTCCTCCCAAGAGAGTATATAAGAAGAGACTTTGGGAGGAGACCTTTTGCAGGACACAACTGTTATACTAGGTTGGATAAGCTCATGTGTATCTCTTATCTGTGGGAGTCTGGGTTGCTGCCAATGTCTTGTCTGTGAGTAATTACTGTGAATAAAGCGTGGCTAACAGTAAGCTTGTGTTGGCATGACTCACCGGTTGGATGGGGGGGGGGGTCAGAACACATATCCATGCTATTTTTATTTTTAAAGTCCAGAGCAGTGAGATAATATTTGGAAGTGGCTCAAACTTGCTTTATTCATCTATAAACTTGGTACATGGATGACTTACTCTCTGGGAAAAAAATACTCTGGGGGTAAGACACCCCTAAAGCTCCTCAGGGTGTGTGTTTTGTTAAGGTACAGCCTGTTGTGCCTTAAAATGGCTTCTGCTGTACAGCACAGTGGCATTGCCATGATAACAGCTTCATGATACTCCACAAGAGGGTTGCTTCTGGTAAAATAGAAAATCCAACGTTAGAAATTGTTTGGTCTGGATATTCCCCCCCCCCCCTTATAAATACATACCGGGGCAATGCTGGGTTATCAGCTCTTTGCAATATAAGAAGGGGGAGGAAGACAAGTGGAATGCAGAATAACAGAGTCGGCGGGGACCTTGGAGGTCTTCTAGTCCAACCCACTGCACAATCAGACTTGCAAGATTCTGTTATTACAGCCATTTCAAGAAAAGGCCACATTTTGATACTGGCAATCCGGAGCACCTTTGTGTTCTCAGTGTGGGAAGTTATCATCCAGCCCTCTCCCAGAAAAATGAAATATCCTAGGAAATATTGAAAAGGCAGAATATTTCTCTGGATATGAAAAGAAAGAAACATGTTTTAAAAGGCAGAATAGTTGCCTGTAGCTTCCTGCCCATCCCCACTGTTAATGGGCCATTAAGAAGGCCAAGCTAGTCCCTTTTACATAATAAAGACTTCTCCACTGCAGCCCCAGGGGGTGGGATGGGAGTAAAGGGATGATAATATTGGCCCTTTACTGAACTGACCACATGGCATCTGAGAACTCAACCAAACCTGGATTCAAAACGCAGCCTAGAGAGTTGCCCCTGCATGGCCCCATGGGAGTCTGACAACCAATCAGAATACATTTCTTACACAGGAACAGGAAACAGAGAGGTGGGACTGAACAGGTTATAAAAAGCCTAGCAAGCCCCTCCCTCAGCCCTTCTCTTCTTCTCCACCAACATTGAAACCTGTGATCCCCTTTTCTGTTCAGGATTCAAGCCACGTGGTCCTGTCCACCATTAAACCATCTTTCCAAGCAGCCTCCATGTCTTCAGTGTCTTTTTCCCCACTTGGAGCTGAAGCCAGAAGGACGTTTCTTTCATCATCAGCAAAGGAAAACAAGGCACATCTGAGATTAATTTTAAAGTGGATTGCTGCACCTCCGAGATCTCAAAGCAGACAGTGAAACAAGCACAGCTTTTGTTATCCTCTCTGCAAATCTGAATTGCCTCTATTTTACATGCTGCTGGAGAATGGCGTTCTGTTTCCAGATGTGGAAGCCTGCCCCAATGTGCTGTCCAGTTGCCAAAAAAATAATAAAAATTCTGGTCTACATGAACAGAGGGATAGCATCAAGGTCACAGGAAGTGATAGTACCGCTTTATACTGCACTGGTGAGACCATACATGGAATAATGCATCCAGTTTTGGTCTCACTCCCAGTATAAAAAAGGAGATTGGAGATGGAATCGTATGATGAGGGGCTGAGAGAACTGGGTATGTCTAGCTTATCAAAGAGAAGATTTAGAGGGAGATGATAACTGTCTTCCAGGACTTGAGAAGTTCTCACGGAGAAGAGGGGATTGTTTTATTCCTCCAAAGCATGTGGGGGCGGGATAAGAAATAACGGGTAGAATTTTTCTAGTGATCCAACTAGAAGAAAGAAGACATTTCCTGACATGAGAACCATTTTGTTGTTGTTAGTTGCGAAGTCGTGTCCAACCCATCGCGACCCCATGGACAATGTTCCTCCAGGCCTTCCTGTCCTCTACCATCCTCTGGAGTCCATTGAAGCTCACACCGACTGCTTCGGTGACTCCATCCAGCCCCCTCATTCTCTGTCGTCCCCTTCTTCTTTTGCCCTCCATCGTTCCCAGCATGAGGCTCTTCTCCAGGGAGTCCTTCCTTCTCATTCGGTGGCCAAAGTCCTTGAGTTTCCTCTTCAGGATTTAGGATCTTCTAAAGAGCCATCAGGGTTGATCTCCTCTAGGACTGACTGGTTGGATGGCCTTGCAGTCCAAGGGACTCAGAGCAGGAGTCTTCTTCTCCAGCACCAGAGTTCAAAGGCCTCCATTCTTTGGCACTCAGCCTTCCTTATGGTCCAACCTTCACAGCCATCCATTGCAACTGGGAAAACCACAGCCTTGGCTATACATGAGAACAATTAATAAGTGGAATTTTCAAAAGGTGTTTTTTTATTTTATTTTAAAAAAAGCAACTGGACTATGCTTTTTCTTGATGAAGACATTTTACTTCTCATCCAAGAAATTTTTTTGGGGTTCTGACTAGATGGTGGGATGGATTACTTCCTATTGGTTCATTAGTTCATCCAGTCAGAAATAATCCTTCCATCCGTCCCCCCCCCCCCCCCCCCATCATCATTCAGAATTGAAGGAGCTTCTCAGAGAAGCGAAACGCCTTCAACAAAGCCCACATGCCTTTTGAAAAAGCACCTTTAGGTTTCAGGTTTCAGGTTTCGTTTTATTTATATGCCGCCCTATTCCCAACAGGACTCAGGGCGGCTCACAAACCCAAGAGGGGAAGGGAAACATAAGAACTACAAATACAAACCTTTAAAATAACCAACAGACACACAATCGAGAGGGGAAGGGAACTCATCAACCCCAGGCCTGCCGACACAGCCAGGTTTTAACGGCTTTTCGGAAGGCCTGGAGAGAGGTGAGGGTCCGAATCTCTGCAGGGAGTTCATTCCAAAGGGCCGGAGCTGCCACAGAGAAGGCCCTCCCCTGGGTAGTAGCCAGATGGCATTGGCTGGTAGACAGAACCCGGAGGAGGCCAACCCTGTGAGATCTAATGGGTCTTTGGGAGGTAATTGGCAGCAGGCGGTCTCTCAAGTACCCAGGTCCAATATTATGAAGGGCTTTATAAGTGACGACTAGCACCTTGAAGCGTATCCGGAGACCAATCGGTAGCCAGTGCAGCTCGCGGAGGATAGGTGTAACGTGGGTGTACCGAGGTGCACCCACAATCGCTCGCGCGGCTGCATTCTGGACGAGTTGAAGTCTCCGAATGCCTTTGCAACACCCATGATCTGGATGACTGAGAATCTCCATAGATGTTCAATCAGTGGAATGGCTTGCCTCCTGGAGCTGTGGGGGCTCCATTAAATGAGGCTTTCAAGAAGAGATTGGACAGCCGTGGAGATAGTGTAAGTCTCCTGCCTTGAGCAGGGGGTTGGACTAGAAGACCTCCGAGGTTCCCTCTAGCTCTAGGATTCTATGTTCCGTGTTCTAAATATATCTGTCAACTTCACTAGCCAGGAAGAGAACCAGTTATTGGTTGTAATATAGCAGGACTTGAAAATGGCTTTGGAAGATGGCTAGATCTGCAGGGTTAATTTCCTTTTCCTGAAAGGGTCGAGCCAACCCTTTTGAAGATGTTAAGTCTCTGAACTCAAAGTTAAAAGCCAGGTCTTCTCTTTTAGTTGTCAACTCTCTCATCTCAGGCAGCTGATCTCCTGGTTTGGAAAAAGTGGCAGTTGAGGATGAACAGCCAGTTCTTTAACCAGTTGGGAAAAAGTAAAAAAGAGTCACCAAGATCGATCCAACCACATCGATCTGAGTTCTTTCAAGGTATTGTTGGAAGAAACGTCCTTCTGGGTTCAGCTCCAAGTGGGGAAAAAGACACTGGAGACATGGAGGCTGCTTGGAAAGATGGTTTTAATGGTGGACAGGGCCACATGGCTTGAGCCCTGAACAGAAAAGGTGATCACATGCTTCAATGTTGGTGGAGAAGAAGAGAAGAGAAGCTGAGTCCCTGGTTTTATGCCCTCTCTGGCCTTTGATCTTGAGCTTATATTCTGATTGGTTGTCATGCTCCCATGGGCCCATGCAGGGGCAACTCTCTAGGCTGCGTTTTGAATCCAGGTTTGGTTGAGTTCTCAGATGTCATGTGGCGAGTTGGGTAAAGGGCCAATATTATCATGCCTTAATCCCATCACTCCGGAGCTGAAGCGGAGAAGTCTTTATTATGTAAAGTGGACTAGCTTGGCCTTCTTAATGGCCCATTGACAAAGTGGGGATGGGCAGGAAGCTACAGGGAGCTATTCTGTCTTTTAAAACATGTTTCTTCCTTTTCACATCCAGAGAAATATTCTGCCTTTCCAATATTTCCTAGGATATTTCATTTTTTTCTGGCAGAGGGCTGGGTGATAACTTCCTACAGAATCAAAAAATTATGGGATGGAAGCGACTGTTGACAATTGTATCCTTGGATTTCCAAAAAGCTTCTGGTGACCTTCATACAAGTTTCTTGAGGGAGTTGAGTGACTGTAGGATCGCAGAGGAGGTCCTCTGAGGGGGTGGTGCCTTGTTTACTAATGGAAAACTATACTGGCAATTTTCACAAGAAATAAGATAGAAACCAGAAAGAAAATGTAGTGTATTTCTCCATGAAGCAGGCCATCAATCTGTGGAAGACGATGCCACAGTATGTGGTGTTCACTACCAGTTGAGAAGGCCTTTAAGAGTAGTTTAATGAAAAGGAGTGATATGAGAGCAGTGTTCCAATATCTCAGGGGTTGCCACTAAGAAGAGGGAGTCAAGCTATTCTCCAAAGCACCCGAGGGCAGGACAAGAAGCAATGGGTGGAAACTAATCAAGCAGAGAAGCAACCTAGAGCTAAGGAGAAATTTATGAAGAACAATTAATCAGTGGAACAGCTTGTCTCCAGAGGTTTTAGATGCTCCAACACTGGAAGTTTTAAAGAAGAAGATTACAACCATTTATCTGAAATGATTTAGGCTGTACTGTGTAAGCAACGGGTTAGACTAGAAGACCTCTAGAGTCCTTTCCACCTATGCTACTCCTTATTTTAGTACACCAGTTCTAGAACTACAAATGGCAATAAATTTGGAAAACAGGAATGGGTACCATCCAGTGTTGGTATTCAAATAATTTACCAACCAGTGTTCTGCCCTAATGACCTGCTGGGTAGGCGGGGCTCAGTGATCATGTGATCATGTGGGCGTGGGCAAGTCAATGTCACTCAGGTCGATGGGCACTTCGCCTTAGTTGTTACAATGGTAATAAGGGTTAACCGGAGAGGCAGTTTCTGTAAGCAGGGCAATAAGGATTAGGCTAGAAACAACACCAGAATGTTTCCTTCCTGCCTTCCTTACAGGATTAGCCCTGCAAAGTGGGAAAAACCAAAATAAGATTTCTTCCAACAACCGGTTCTCTGAACTACTTAGAAAGTTACCAACTGGTTCTCTCGAATAGGTGCGAACCGGCTGAATCCCACCACTGGTACCGTCAAGGCAACAGGAGGAGGCAACATGTACCATAATCTTTTATTTGTGGGCTTCCAAGGTGATTTTGGTTGACCACCATGTGAGAGAGAACACTGCCGGGAAATGATCTGGCAGGGATATTCCCATGAGGTCACCAGGCCTTGATTTCATCATTTGGATTGTGAGCCGCCCTGAGTCCCCCCCAGGGAAAAGGGCGGCATACAAATAAACACAAATACAAATCAGCTGTTCCATGTGAACCAAAAACTTAAGCTGTGAAAAAGTGGCATGTATGCTTAAAATTAATCTCATTAATAACTAATTGGTACTGGGAAGACTGCACTGTGAAGCTAGAATGATGCATTCTCCTACTTCTCCAAGGAATTTACACTCCACCCCACTCAAGTGCTTGCAGCTGCTGTAATTGGGCTTCCCACCCCTCCCCGGCCTTTCAAAGCTAGGTCACTGAATATCAGGGGTGGATTCCTCCCAGTTCTAAGCTCTTCTCTAGAAGAGGTTCCACAAATCTACCGTGCCGTTTAGAACCGGTTCCAGCTCCCTCTCCACCCTCCCCGTCCGCACATCATCAAGATGAAGACCGAGAGGAGGAATTCTGGGAGTTGAAGTCCACAAGTCTTAAAGCTGTCAAGTTTGAACACCCCTGGGGTGTTTTTTTTTCCTAAAGGGTCAGGGGTGCGAAGGTCTTGTAACTTGACAGTTTTAAGACTTGCGTGCTTCAATGCCAGAGTTCCTGAGCCAACATGACTGGAGGAGGAATTCTGGATTTGAAGTCCACAAGTCTTAAAGCTGTCAAGTTTGAACACCCCTGGGGTTTTTTTCCTAAAGGGTTAGGGGTGTGAGGGTCTTGTAACTTGACAGCTTTAAGACTTGCGTGCTTCAGTGCCAGAGTTCCTGAGCCAACATGACTGGAGGAGGAATTCTGGGAGTTGAAGTCCACAAGTCTTAAAGCTGTCAAGTTTGAACACCCCTGGGTTTTTTTCTTCTAAAAGGTTAGGGGTGTGAGGGTCTTGTAACTTGACAGCTTTAAGACTTGCGTGCTTCAAATGCCAGAGTTTCTGAGCCAACATTTTGGTTGCTAAGCAAGAGCGTTGTTAAGTGAGTTTCACCACATTTTACAAGTTGGCCACGCCCACCCAGTCACATTGCTGGCAAGCCACTCCCACAAAGCAGGCCACACCTACAGAAGAGGTTCTAAAAAGTTTTGAAATCCACCACTGCTGAATATGAATAGGGTTGGAGACCTGGATATAGAGACCCCCACATTCTCTTACTGCCCAAATCAGCACTGATTAATGATGAGCCATCCGAGACATTTTTTGACACTTATTGGGCTACATATATCCAATGAAGATCACACAAAGTGTTAGGACCACTTTGTAATGCCTTGGTAAAGACCATACTTGGAATACTGGATCCACTTTTAGTCACCACAATATTAAAAAAAGAAGATGTTGAGACTTTAGAAAGAGCAGAGAAGAGCAACAAAGATGATTAGGGGACTGGAGGCTAAAAACTATGAAGAACGGTTGCAGGAACTGGGTTTGTCTAGTTTAATGAAAACAAGGACTAGGGGAGACATGATAGCAGTCTTCCAATATCTCAGGGGTTGCTACAAAGAAAAGGGAATCAACCTATTCTCCAAGGCACCTGAGGGTAGAAGGAGAAGCAATGGGTGGAAACTAATCAAGGAGAGAAGCAACTCAGAACTAAGGAGGACTTTCCTGATAGTTAGAACAATTAATCAGTGGAACAGAATTTGCCTCCAGAAGTTGTGAATGCCCCAACATTGAAAGTATTTAAGAAGATGTTGGATAGCCATTTGTCTGGAACGGTATAGGGTTTCCTGCCTAGGCAGGGGGTTGGACTAGAAGACCTCCAAGGTCCCTTCCAACTCTGCTATTGTATTGAAGGTTTGAAGGTTTATTAACATTTATTGAAAGAGCAATAAAGAGGATTAGGGGACTGGAGACAAAAACACATGAAGAACAGTTGCAGGAACTGGGTATGTCTAGTTTAATGAAAAGAAGGACCAGGGGTGACATGATAGCAGTCTTCCAGTATCTCAGGGACTTCCCCAAAGAAGAGGGAGTCAAACTATTCTCCAAAGCACCTGAAGGAAGGACAAGAAGCAACGGATGAAACTAACTAAGGAGACGAGCAACCTGGAATTAAGGAGAAACTTCCTGACAGTGAGGATAATTAACCAGTGGAACAGCCTGCCACCAGAAGCTCTATCACTTGGGGTGGTTTTAAGACAAAGATTGGACAGCCACTTGTTTGAAATGGTAGTCTCCTGTTTGAACAGGGCATTGGGCTACACAACCTCTAAGATCCCTTCCAACTGTTATTGTTGTTTCTCTTCCCCCCTCCTCTTTCTCTCATTCCCTCCCTCCTTCTTCCACCCACCCCCAGGATGGGGCTTCATCCAAAGATCTGCACTGCCCCCCCCCCCCGTCCCTCAGCAGCAACAGGAGTGCTTCAAACTTCCTCTGAATTCTTCACTGCGAGAAGTTTATTTATTCAGGCTCCCCTTCTGTCACACGTGCTATCTATCCTCTGACCGAGTATCTCGGTTTCCCATCTCTCCTAGTGTATCTTTTTCCTGCCAATTCTCCTGGCTGCAGTTTCTGTCTGAGAGTAACGCATAACTCACAGGAGTGGCGCAGGGGAAGAAAAACAAGATTCCTGGCCAGTCCATTCATTTTTTTTTTGATGTGAACCAGGAGGGAGCAGGGAAAGCTGTGTTTTCCTTCCCCCTCACTTCCCCGTCCCAAATTCCAACAAATATCCCGGAGTAACAGGGGAGGAGGATTTTCAGCTGGCTAGCGGAGACTAACAATTGGCTGCTCTCACGCCCTCCTGATGTTCCCATCCTCAGAAGAAGATCAAAGTTGGTGAATCAGACAGCCACGAACAGGGCATGCAACTGTCCTAAATTACATGCGCTTTATCCTGGCAGATAGGTTGAAGGAGGGCGCATAAAGGCTCTCGGGAAACTCTCCGGAGTCTCATTAAGACGGGCCCTTTCAAACGCAGAGCAAGAGTTCAAGGTTAGCGGGCAGATTTCACAACTCAAAAAGTCTCTTTGTGGATGCTGTTACAGCAGCGGGGCTGAAGGATAAAGCTAAATACTTGTTTGTCCAGGAAATTAGAAAAGGGTTTTGGAAACGGACTGTAGGACTTAGGAGACACCGAGAAAGGTGCCAATTTCATGGCAGGGATTTTACCTGGTGATATCGGGGGGATTTGGCTGATTTGAAGCAGGTAACAAAGAGCTTTCTTTGCTTTTTCTAGAAGACAACAATGCTCTCGAGCTGGGTGATGTTGCTTACTTGGATGGTTCACCTGAAAGTGTGTTGCGTAGCGCAGGATTCGGCCCTGGAAGAAGCCTGGAGAAATTGGAAGGAGATCCATGAGAGAGTATACACCGAAGTGAGTTTGCTTTGTTCTCAAAGAAATGAATGTCTAATTTATCTTTCAGTAATTCTAAGTTTCAATGCTTCTAAGGTGGTCCTCCTCCTCCTCCTCCTCCTCCTCCTCCTCCTCCTCCTTTTTGCTTTTTAAAAGAAAGTTCCAATGGCACAAAAAAAGAGATGTGGTGTAAACTTGATCTTTGAAGGCACAAACTTCCTTTCTGAAGGACTGTCTTCTATTTCCCTGCATCTTTTTCTAGATTATTGCGGGCTTTGCTCAGGATCTTACAATTCTGTTTCAATCCATGCCCCAACCTAGAGAATATGTAGACGTTGATACTCTTACACGGGGAAGAGTATCAGAGCTGGGGAAAACACTTGATAGGTACTCGGAGGCCTTCTACTCTCCTGCTGAACAAAAATCTCACCACTATTGGGAGAAAGGAGTATTGTGTATGTTGACCGCCTTGAGTTACTTTTAAAAATAAAAGGTGGGATAAAAACCGAATAAACCAGATCCATTTTGAGAAGCTAAGATTTAAGCTGTTCTTCCACCCACAAACGATGCTTTGAGATAGGAGAGAATTTAGCCCGTCTATTCTTGGCTCCCTTAGGAGGAAGAGCCCGCACGGAGAGCCATATGGGAGAAGAATCGGCAGATGATTGAGAAGCACAACCGTGAGGCTGATGAAGGGAAACACTCCTATTGGCAGGGGCTGAATGACTTTAGTGATTGGGTAAGCAAACTTGGGAGTATATCACAGATTCAAAGCTTATGCATGTTGGGCAGTGGTGGGGTTTCAAAAATTGTTCGAACCTACTCTGTGGGTGTGGCCTCCTTTGTGGGAGTGGCTTGCTGCCCATGTGACTGAATGGGAGTGGCTTGCCGCCCATGTGACCGGATGGGAGTGGCTTGCTGCCCATGTGACTGGATGGGAGTGGCTTGCTGCCCATGTGACCGGATGGGAGTGGCTTGCTGCCCATGTGACCAGATGGGAGTGGCTTGCTGCCCATGTGACTGGATGGGAGTGGCTTGCCGCCCATGTGACCGGATATGAAGATGCCGACGACACTTGTCAGAACCACCTTAAATTACCTCCCACACAGCACTGGCCTGCATAAGAATATGATGTGAACTTGTTTTTTAAAAGGCATCTTTGGTTTGCGTTAAAACAACTTCAAGACACGCAATGTTCTGATTGCACCACAAACGCAGTAGTCATCCTTACCTTTCACACAGGCACTGAGCTTTATAAATATGAGCATGATAGTGTAGAATAATCATAACAGAAAACATCGCACTGTGATCGATAAATGTAAAAATAAAGCGAAAACCTTACCCTAACCCCCCCAAACCTAATCCTAAACCTAACCCTAAACCTAACCCTTAACCTAACCCTAAATCTAACCCTTAACCTAACCCTTAACCTAACCCTTAACCTAACGCTAACCCTTAACCTAACGCTAAACGTAACCCTAACGCTCTAAACCTAACCCTAACCCTTAACCTAACCCTAACCCTAACCCTAAACCTAACCTTTACCTTTATGTGAATCGGCTTGCTTTAATTTTATTTTTATTTCAATTTTTAATTTTTTTCGTCGCGCTGTGATGATGTCAAATGCGCGCTTTCGTCGAGCGCGCTTTTGTGGACCGCGGTTTTGACGGGTCACGCTTTTCACTACTCTAGACATCCCCAGTTCCTGTAACCGTTCTTCATGTTTTAGTCTCCAGGCCTTTAATCATCTTAGTTGTTCTTCTCTCCACTTTTTACAAAGCCTCAACATCTTCTTTGTAATGTGACCAAAACTGGATGCTCTATTCCAGGTGTGATGTTACTAAGGTAAAGTAGGACGTCAAGTGAGATTTGGACATTAAGTGTGAAACCTACTGGGTCTGGCTGGACAGCCTCTTGGGGCCCCTTTACTTCTATATTAAAAGCCACATAGACAAGATTTGGAACTTGCAAAAGAACAGGAAGCCTGTGCCTAACCACAAGATGTCAAAATCTATGTTAAAAGTCCTAGGTTCAATTAAAGTTCGTTAATGACACGTACTCCACAACAGAAGGAGAAGTAAGACCCCCATCTCCTTATAAGGCTTCTCTCCTCAAGGTAACCACTAAGAAATGTGCTAAGTGTTTCCGTGTTGCGCTGCCTTTGAGAATGTATAAGAATGCATGCTTTGATAATGAAGGTGGTTCAGAACTTGCAATGCTAAGCCATGGGCTGGCTTTCTGAACCTGGCTGTCAAATAAACTTTTCCTGTATCCCGAGAAGTCTAAAGCCTGTCATTTTCTGGGTTCCACCACAAAACCGCGCTCGACTAAACCGCGTCCGACTAAACTGCATAGCTGACGTCATCAACAGGGCGACAACAGCGCGGAGACAGAAGCACGCTGTAAACCCTAAATCTAAAATTAACCCCTAAACCTAACCCCCCTAAACCTAATCCTAACCCTTAACCTAACCCTAAACCTAATCCTTAAACTAACCCTAAACCTAACCCTAAACCTAACCCTAAACCTAACCCTAAACCTAACCCTTACCTTAAGTTGAATCGGCTTGCTTTCAAAGCGCTATTTAAAGCGCCCTTTCTCCGCGCTGGCTGTTGTCGCCCTGTTGATGACATCAGCGACGCGGTTTAATCGGGCGCGGCTTAGTTGAGCGCGGTTTTTACAGGTCATGCATTTTCTGCAACAAAGGTTTTATCAAGCGGTACTTTTAAGCCCTAGAAAGCCTCCTTTTAAGCAAAAGGTAATGGAACTTCATTCTTCTCTCAGACCGATGAAGAATTTAACCGCATGGCGGGAGGTTCTCGTCCTGTGAGGGAGGATCCTGACAATGCTTTTCAAGGCGTTGGCCATGCGCCACGATTTCAGCAGGCACCCAACCCCAAGAAATGCCACCAGAGATCTTATGGCACTTCAAGAAAAGACCAGGTGAGTCTATGAACAGCCTTGGGTAGGTAGCTCACTCTAACCCAGGGGTGTCAAACTCAAGGCCCGTAGGCCAGATCCAGCCTGCAGTGGGCTTAAATCTGGCCCAATGGGCCTGGAGATATCAAAGGATCGGTCTGCAGTGCCTCTGCTGGCCAAAATGGGCCATGCAGGAGCCTCATAAGTCCCTCCCCCCCCCATGGACCATTTTCAGCTGGCAGAGTGCTGCAGGAGGCCGTGGAGATTGAGGTTTTGGTTCACCGACAAAAGGGCACCTGACAAAAGTGTGCCCGACTAAACCGCGGTGACAAAACCGTGAGTTCTAAATCGCACCGACGAATGAGCGCTGAAGCGTGCCGACAACAGCGTGCCGACAGAAGCGCACTGTAAACCTAACCCTAACCCTAACCCTAACCCTAATCCTAAACCTTACCCTAACCCTAACCCTTACCTTAGCTTAAATCACGCTTCTGTCGGTGCGCTGTTGTTGGCGCGCTGTTGTTGGCGCGTTGATGACATCGCGAGTTTCGCACCGCGGTTTTGTCGGCGCGGTTTTGTCGTGCGCGCTTTTGTCGGGTCACGGAGGTTTTGGCCAGCAGAGTGTTGCATAAACCGATCTCAGGGTTATCCCATAAAAATAATGTCCAGCTGCAAAATTCCAGGCGATCCAACCTGGGACCATCATAAAGGGAGGAGCAGAGGAGGGCCCATAGTCTTCCATAGCCCAAGGCCATTGAGGGAAGGTGGACCCTCCCAAAATTACGTTCTAGCACCTCCCTTAAAGAAGGAAGACCACAAAGCCTATCAGAGGTCTTGGGAGGAGAGGTATTTTTTTCTTTTTTTCAGCAAAAAGTCCACCAGGGGTTTCCAGCCAGTAAGAGTGACTAAATTAGTAGACCAGTGAAATACTGTGGACATAATATACTGTGTTTTCCCCAAAATAAGACAGGGTCTTATTTTCTTTTGACCCCCGAAATAAGCACTTGGCCTTATTTTCGGGGAGGTCTTATTATTTTTGAGGTGCAGGAGGTGGAGAGCGTGGTGACCTCGTGGCTGCTGCTGTGTTGCAATATTTTTTTTTGGGGGGGGGGGCTTATTTTAATGCATGTGCTCCAAAGCCCGATTGGGCTTATTATCTGGGGAAGTCCTATTTTCAGGGAAACAGGGTACTTGTAATGTACTATAAATTATTACTAATATTAAGTCCTCCTCTACGGCTGTACCAGAGGTAGTAAAAAAAAGATTGGCAGACAGTGGGGCAGACAGTTTTTAGAGACACCTGGAGAAATAGTCAGTTCGTTTATGCTCTGCTCCTATATAAAAGAGTCACGCCTTCTAGCAGCTGGAGACTATGTTTTTAATTTCTACATCAGTGGTAGTCAACCTGGTCCCTACCGCCCACTAGTGGGAGTTCCAGCTTTCATGGTGGGTGGTAGGGGTTTTGTCCAATACTGAAGCATTTTCCTTTTTTAAAAATTTAATTGATTTTTTAAAAAAAATGTCATAGCAGTATTTAAAAACATTTTCATTACTGTGGAACCGGTGGGCGGTTAGAAAATTTTACTACTAACAGAGATACAAAAGTGGGCGGCAGGTATGAAAAGGTATGAAAAGGTTGACTACCCCTGTTCTACATTATGGAATTGAGACTATTTATGCCAGAAAGTAAATCTTCTTTTGTCTGGAATAGCTATTTTGAGTGCAAAGGGGGAAAAAAATGCATCTTGAGCCCGTGTCAAACGGATATCATGGCCACGCCCGATCTTGCCCTTCGAGGTCAAACACAGCCCTGATGTGGCCAAAAAAACCCTTGCACCAAAAAAAACCCCCTGTTTATTTGCTCCCCCTCCCACCTCAGGAAAGATTGGATTGGATTTATCGGATTTATATGCCGCCCTTCTCCCAAGGACTCAGGGCGTCGTACAACATTAAAAAAAACAACACATATTACAAAAGTTTTTAAAAAATCAAGTAGAATATCCAAAAAACAAACTCAATTTAGATTAGCAATAACATTTTGAAAAGAATTTCGATTAAAATTAACAATAATCAATAATTTGTTTTGTTCAGTCCAGGCTGGCTTGAAAGAAAACTTTCAAACTCTGCTTTGCAGCTAGGACTATTGTGTTTTCAAGCAATTAAATCCTATTTTTCCAAGATTCTCCTGTAAGTTGGCAGGGATGTCTGGATTTAGGTGCCAAACTAGGACAATCCTGCCAGACCAAGGCAATAAGCCTGCTTTTAAGCCTTGATACCCACTTTACAGTCGTTCTATCTGTATCACAGTTTATTGCCTTTCCTTTAATCACGTAGCTCCACTGTCAAGTCTGAATCACTAAAGGGCGATTATTATTTTAACAGCTGGCTCTCGCCTACAGAAGAAAACAGAGGAAGCATCATTCTGAAAATTTGGGAAGGCTTTGCCTAATATCCAGCAACGGAACCAAGAAACTGTTAGGAAGGAGATGCGGATGCGTAAGCCGTTACCGACGCCGTTGCCAAAAATGTTGTAAGCTGGCTTTCTAGTTAAGACAAGGCTGTGCGACTCAAGATCGCTTATAATAACGTAAGCAGGATTACATAGAATCTAGCAGATTTCCCGTCTGCCAGGCAAATAGATTCCCCCACGTTAGAGCTGTCTCTTGTTTTTTTGCTATAATACTTAGTTTCCTAGTACTATGGCCTTTTGTCCTATCCTGCAACATGACATTTAGATCTAATATGCTGTTTCATCTTTTAAAATATATGGCAATAAATCCAGAGGTGGGTTCCTACCAGTTCACACCAGTTCGGTAGAACCGGTTCGTCAAATCTACCGAACCGGTTAGAAGAGGTTCCACCAATGGACCCGGAAAGCAGGCCACACCTACAGAAGAGGTTCCAAAAATTTTTTGAAACCCACCACTGCAACACACACACACACACACAGAGAGAGAGAGAGAGAGAGAGAGAGAGAGAGAGAGAAAGAAAGGAAGGAAGGAAGGAAGAAATAAGTAAAGAAAAAAGAAAGAAAAAGTGAGAGAGAGATGAAAGAAAAAAAGAAAAAAGGGACAGAGACAAAAGGAAGGAGAGAGAGAGAGAGAGAGAGAGAAAACACATGGCCGGCAAGCCACTCCCACCAGGTCACATGGCTGCCAAGCCACTCCCACAAAAGAGGCCACACCCACAGAGTAGGTTCCAAATTTTTTTGAAGCCCACCACTGAATAAATCCATCAGAAAAATAAATCAGAACCAAATGCTTAGTGAAGCAAGAGAAAACAGCCTGGAATCAGGCATTTGGAAATGTCTGTAGATTCTCTCTTTTAATATATTTGTTTGATCTTTGCAGTTGGTAACTTTTTGTTTAAAAAAAAACAAAACCCCAAAAGCATTTTGAACCACAGCTTACTTTTGCTTCCTCTGGGAAAGTAGGCAAGGCATTGTTCTTTTGACTGTGTCCTGTTTGCAGAGCTCAGGGCACCCTAAACATAACCTCAAATTGCAAGCAATCCTTGATTTACAACCATAATTTTGGAGTCTGGAATTATGGTTGTAAATCAATGTGGATATTGAGAGGGTTCACCACGTGATTGGACACAACTTTACATATTTTGCAGGGGCTGTTAAGCGAAGGCTGTGCTTAAACAAATGCAGCAATTGTTCACCCCCTACTCCGTTATATCCAATGGACATTTTTTTTAATTGGAAACTGGAAATAAATCCCGGAAAATTGCAAAAAAAAAATGTCAGAAACTGTGATTGTGTGACCCTGGGATGCTCCAAAGAGCAGTAAATGTAAATACTATGTAATGTAACGTAAATGTAAAAGTAAGTAGAGACGAGGTGGCACAGTGGTTAGGGTGCAGTACTGCAGGCCACTTTAGCTGACTGTGATCTGCAGTTCAGTGGTTCAAATCTCACCGGCTCAAGGTCGACTCAGCCTTCCATCCTTCCGAGGTGGGTGAAATGAGGACCCGGACTGTGGGGGCAAGTTGCTGACTCAATTTGCTAAAAAAAAATTGTAAACCGCTTAGAGAGGGCTGAAAGCCCTATGAAGCGGTATGTAAGTCAAATAAATAAAATAAATAAATGTGAGCTGGTTGCTAAGCACCCGAATGATTGCATGCGTTTTGTGTTGAGACTGTTGCAACCTCAAAATTGGATGGGGAAAAACTTTATAGGCATCTTCCCTAAATCTGAATAGTTGCTAAGTGACCCATTGTAAGTAGAGGACCAGTTTTCGGTTCAACTCAGCCTGTTTGGTCCCTAAACAGCCAATATTAGGATTTATTGTTTTTTTTTAAAGCTTTAGTTCACTGTATTATATTTTCTAATGGAAACTTTATTCAGCTCAATACTGTATTACAGTGTTTCTCAACCTTGGCAACTTGAAGATGTCTGGACTTCAACTCCCAGAATTCCCCAGCCAGCATTCACTGGCTGGGGAATTCTGGGACTTGAAGTCCAGACATCTTCAAGTTGCCAAGGTTGAGAAACACTGCTGTATTACAATACTTTATCTGGATCTTCCTCGGTATTTCTTGAATTTTTCCAATGTCCATTGCTATCAATTTCTCCAAATCTGTTAAGAATTAGCAAATTTAAAATGTAATAACATTGCTAATTGTGCCTGTTATAAGTATTACACATATGGCCACTTCATTTCATGGTTATTATTACTTTTCTGATGCAAATTAAGTTTGTTGGATCTGTGAAGCAATATGGATTTGGCAAGTATGGTTTGGCAAGTGCATGTGTGCATATTATGTAGTATATTTTTAAAAGATTTTATCCTGCTTTTATTATTGTACTTTATAAGTAAGATAGTGAACTGTACTGACCGCCTCTCCCCCCCTCCGTATGGTGAGTCACGCCGACACAAGGTTACTGTTAGCCACTTTATTCACAGTAATTACTCACAGACAAGACTTTGGCAGCAACCCAGACTCCCACAAATAAGAAATACACACAAGAGCTTCTCCAGCTTTAGTATAACGGTTGTGTCCTGCAAAAGGTCTCCTCCCAAAGTCTCTTCTTATATACTCTCTTGGGAGGAGCCTAATCACAACCACCTGGTCCCGATTATCTTCTAAGTCTCCGTAATTGCTGCCGGCGCTTATCTGCCCGTCTCTGCCTGGCGCCCGGGACAAACTTCCTTTACTCCTCCCCACTGCTCCAGGGCCTGACGTCTTCACCACTGCTCCAGGGCCTGACGTCAGGAGCACACTCCCTTTGGCTTTCACCGCCGCTCCATGCCTCAGGCACCTCCTGGTGGCCAACCAGCCTCTCTGGTCCCTGCTCAGAGTCTGAACCCTGCCCAGGGTCCTCCACATCGTCCAGAGCCGACTCATAGGGTCCCTCGCTATCGGAGTCTGTCGGCAGCTCCAACGGCTCCCGTTGGGCCACAACAGTGAACATACACAATACTCCTCCCTTCTCCTATTTCCCTACAGAAAGCAACTCTGTGAAATGGGTTGGGCTGTGAGGGATGGAGTGACCCAAAGTAACCCAGTTGATTTTTCATGCCTCAAGGCAGAACTAGGTTTCCTAGGTTTCTAGGCCAGCCCCTAAACCCCCAACTGGTACTCACACCGAACTGGTACTCCTATTGGGAATACTTTATCAAACACATCTTTTCCTCAATTGTGTGGGTGGCTGCACAAGCCCAGGAAAATACAAAGTTACATTAGGGTTATGTACCAGTGGTGGGATTCAAACATTTTTACTCGTGGCACGACAAAACCGCGCTTGACTAAAGCGCGCCCGATTAAACCGCAGCGCTGACATTATCAACAGGGTGACAATAGCGAGCACAGAGAAAGAAGGGCGCTTTAAATAGCGCTTTAAAAGCAAGACGATTCAAGTTAAGGTAAGGATTAGGTTAAGGGTTAGGTTTAGGGTTAGGTTTAGGGTTAGGTTTAGGGTTAGGTTTAGGGTTAGGTTAAGGGTTAGGTTTAGGGTTAGATTTAGGCTTAGGTTAAGGGTTAGGTTTAGGGTTAGGTTTAGGGTTAGGTTAAGGGTTAGGGTTAGGGTTAGGGTT
Organism: Thamnophis elegans; assembly: GCF_009769535.1. Taxonomy (NCBI): domain Eukaryota; kingdom Metazoa; phylum Chordata; class Lepidosauria; order Squamata; family Natricidae; genus Thamnophis; species Thamnophis elegans. The sequence goes on along the minus strand of NC_045541.1, from coordinate 180,214,692 downwards.
AGGTTAAGGGTTAGGTTTAGGGGGGTTAGGTTTAGGTTTAGGGGTTAATTTTAGGTTTAGCGTTTACAGCGTGCTTTTTTCTTCACGCTGTTGTCGCGCTGTGATGACGTCAGCTACGCGGTTTCGTCGAGTGCCCTTTAGTCGAGCGCGGTTTTGTGGTGGAACCATTTTTACTACCGGTTCTGTGGGCGTGGAGGGGATGGATACTGCAAAATCCCCATTGCCTCCCCACTCTCAAAATCTCCGCTACCGGTTCTGGCTGGATACCACCTGTTATGTATATACCTACTCATGAATCACATTTTGCCTTTGGAATCTGGAGTATTATGCAATTCTATAATTTATCAAGATGTTGTAAATTGTGCAGGTAAAACCTTGCTTTGAGTTATGCTTTTGTTTTTCCTCCATCTGAATTTCACTTGTGTATTGGGCAGATTTTAATGGAAAAAATATTTCTATTGTCAATAAGTCAACACCAACTGGATGGTACATTGCTAAATCACTTTAGTTTCACCTGTAATATTTTTGTGCTACAACTTGTTTTTTCATAAACGGGAATGTGTTTTGTTTTGTTTTTTGCTTTGAATTTTGAAATAAATTTTTGACATTGTGTATTTATCTCAACAGTCATTTTCTTTTGCACTCATATTATCTTGGTCGCAGGAAGAATTAGAAAGGTAATTTTCAAACTACCAGAGATCGACTTACTTATTTTGTTGCATCTATTAATAAATAAAAGGGCTTTATCAAGGCAAATTATTGTACATGGGAGATTTGCATAGGTTTTTTTTCCCCACATGAAAGCAATCCTGTGAGATAGCTAGACTGAAAAAAACTTCTCAAAGACCATTCCCTGAGCACTTCAGTCAGCTGTGGCTGTGACATTAAAACTATCTGAAAGCCAACACGTTAAGAACTTGTTTTTCCCCTATACCAGTGGTGGGGTTCAAATAATTTAACAACCGGTTCTCTGTCCTAATGACCAGCTGGGTAGGTGGGGCACAGTGGTCATGTGACTGGGTGGGTGTGGCCAATTCAATGTCACTCACATTGATGGGCGCTTCACGTTGGCTGTTACAATGTAATAAGGGTTAACCGGAGAGGCAGTTTCTGTAAGCAGGGCAACAAAGATTAGGCTAGAAACAACACCAGAATGTTTCCTTCCTGCCTTCCTTACAGGATTAGCCCTGTAAAGTGGGGAAAAAATCAAAATAAGATTTCTTCCAACAATCGGTTCTCCGAACTGCTTAGAAAGTTGCCAACCGGTTCTCCCGAATAGGTGAGAACCGGCTGAATCCCACCACTGCCCTATACAAATTCCTGCTTTCCATAGACAAGACAGGACTCTTGTTACTCCTCTCCAACAACTAAGAATCAGAAGCATAGTTTGAACAGTCTTCAAACTTTTACTGAAAGTTAGAAAGTTCCTCTCATAAAGGAACAAGTTGACAAAGACGTGATGGCATGTAATCAATTTTTCAAAAAAATCATTGGTTAAGAAGCATTAAGTCAATAGATCTAGTTTTATACCTTTCTTGGATAAGCAAAGCTAATTCATACTTATAGTTTCAAGTCTTGTAATGAATCAATATTATTGTGAACATGTTTTTAAAATGTATCAATATTCAGACAAATATAAGGTACTTGTGTCCATTTCCTAAATTGACATTTGGACAAAAACCAGGGCTGAAGAGCTGTGGGGGCGCAATGGTTAGAATGCAATATTGCAGGCTAACTCTGCCCACTGCCAGCAGTTCAATCCACACTGGCTCAAGTTTGACTTAACGTTCCGTCAGTGACGTGCGGTGAGGTTTATGGCTGGTCAGGCAGTCCTCTCCCCCAAAACCCCACTGACTAAAGCACTTTCTTTCGCCCGCCTGTGCTCGCGGCAGAGCTCAGGCGGGCTGCCGTGAGCTCAGGCGGGCTGCCGTGAGCACAGGCGGGTGAAAGAAAGTGTCGCGGGAGAGGAGAGAATGCCTTAGCATTGCATTTATTAAATAAAAAAATAAAAAAAGGAAATTTGAAGGAAAAGAGGGAGCGTGGGGTGGGGGGCATCAGAAACAGAGAAAGGATAATAATAATAAATTATATACATGGAGGACTAGAAAATTTTGGTATTAAATATTATGGATGTTTAGCTAAAACAGGATATGAGGATTTAATGTTAACGGAGGATTTTGCAAATAAGCAAATGAAATGCCAGCATGTGGTTATGTATTGAATCTTGGTATATTTAAGGATGAAGGATGTTTAAATAACTATAGTCAAATAAAAGTGGCTAATATAGTAAATATTTGAGTTAAGATATTTGAATTAATATGAATTATATGTGATGACGGTGGAAGAGATGCACAAAAGCCTTTTGTAACCAGCTGATACACTTTCTACAATATGTAAAGAAGGAGGAGTTGTATGTTTGTTTTGAAAAAAAATAATAATAAAAAAAATAAACGGAGAAAGAGAGGAGGAAGAGTGAGCGTGACGCTGCAGCTTTAAACAGAACGACAGAGTTGAAGCCTCTAAAAAAGTGCGCCCTCTACTATGAGGCAGGAGAATTGCGTGCCTCAACTACCTCGGGATTTTTTTTAGGCTGTTAACCCTCGCTTAACTCTGCTCGAGCGCCTAAAAAGTCAAACTAGCTGAGGCACGCAGTTCTCCTGCCTCATAGTAGAGGGCGCTTTTTAGAGGCTTTTTTTAAACAGGCAGTCATTCACGGTGTGGCAGCGGCTAGCTAGCCTGACCTCAGCACTCGCCTTTTCCCGTTTACATTTTTTTTCCTTTTCATGATTGACAGTGGTGAGGCTGTGCCTCCCCTGCCTCCCCTGACTGCACTTCACTGCCTTCCATCCTTCCAAGGTCAGTAAAATGAGGACCCAGATGGTTAACAGCAAGAGTAACTGTAAACCGCTTAGAGAAGGCTGTAAAACGCCGTGACCCGTCAAAACCGTGGAGGACAAAATCGCGCTCGACGAAAGCGCGCATTTGACATCATCACAGCGCGACGAAAAAAATTAAAAATTGAAATAAAATTAAAGCAAGCCGATTCACATAAAGGTAAGGGTTAGGTTTAGGGTTAGGGTTAGGGTTAGGTTAAGGGTTAGGGTTAGGTTTAGAGCGTTAGGGTTACGTTTAGCGTTAGGTTAAGGGTTACGTTTAGGGTTAGATTTAGGGTTAGGTTTAGGGTTAGGTTTAGGGTTAGGTTTGGGGGGGTTAGGGTAAGGTTTTCGCTTTATTTTTACATTTTTCGATCACAGCGCGATGTTTTCGGCGCGCTGTGATGACGTCAAATGCGCGCTTTCGTCGAGCACAATTTTGTCCTCCGCGGTTTTGTGGTGGAACCGTAAAACGCTATGCGGAAGTATCTAAATGTAAATGTTATTGCTTGTAATCTAAGCTACTTAGATTTCTGTAGCAGTAACACATTAAGAAGAAATGCTGAACCCATTTTGCATTATGCCAAGAAAACAGCATGGTGGTCTCTGCTAGTCATCAGGAATCAAGTTTAACCTTAAGGCAGATTTATGCAGTACAGCCCAATTCAATTAATTTAGTTTCTTTGAGATGTTTGTTCGTTAGCATTTGTTTACTCTCTGTAATGAACTTCCTCTCCAGGCGGTTTTCTGTTTTCAATTAATTTGTTTTTTCGTTGAGGTCTTGATGTTACTACGGTAATATTTTCAATTTTTCTCTACACCACCACCTGTGGCGTTTACCTGGGCAGTACTCCAATGTCTGAAAAAACAGTTGTAAGTTGAGGAGTAACTTGTATTCACTTTTGCTTGTGATACTTTGGATGAACTGTCTATCTTGTTGAACTTTCACTATTATTTTTTATTTATTCCTTTGAGTTTGTTATAGAATAGAATAACAGAATAGGAATTCTTTCTTGGCCAAGTGTGGACACACAAGAAATTTGACAAATTTTTATGGTCATAGAATTAAAAAACAAAACAAAACTGGAATTGGAAGGGACCAGAAAGACCATCAACCTTATGAGGTCATTGGGATGAAAGAGATTCACCAGCTTAAAGTCAACAAGCAACTTTTAAGAGATAAAGATGGTCTCGAGCGCGTCCTGCTTCTAGCCAAGAATCTTAACCTCCACTCCATAGCTGCTCGTTTATTTAATGGCTTGCCTCTGTGCTAATTTACATTTCCTAATGGAGCATTTCTTTTTAATCTTAAGATAATGATTTGAAAATAATACACTGTGTATCTAAGAGCAAAGGGCACTCCAGCAATCTGTTGTGTGATTAGTAAAACACCACCTCCTCTAATACAGAATGCCTTTTGCACTGAACTGTGGAAGAAAACCATTTCCTTATTCCCACAGGCGCTTTTTCCAAAAGTAATTGGACTTTCTTGGTTTTTTTCTTTGAAAACCTTTTGCTTCTCAGGGTTACTACTAATCAGTGGTGGGATTCAAATAATTTACCAACCAGTTCTCTGCCCTAATGACCAGCTGGGTAGGTGGGGCTCGGTGGGCATGTGATCATGTGGGTGAGGCCCAGGGGTGGGTTTCAACCGGTTCGCGGCGGTCCCTGCGAACCGGTTGGTCGCCGAACCCGGAAGTAAGTAACTTCCGGGAACGGCGAAGGGCCCACCTGTGCCCACCCGGGCCCCCGCGCCCCCGCGTGCGCTCCTTACCCGGTTTTGACAAATTCTGCGCTTCCACGCATGCGCAGGATGCATACAGCGCCTGCGTGATCCTCCAGGAGCAGCTGGAGCATCGCACAGACGCTAGTACGCATGCGTGTACCGTGCGCGTGCACGCACGCACCGCATGCGTGCGCGAGGACGCCGTCGGCCTCGTTCAAACCGAACCGGTTGGAACGGGGCGAGAAACCCACCCCTGGTGTGGCCAAGTCAATGTCCCTCAGGTTGATGGGCACTTCGCCTTAGTTGTTACAATGGTAATAAGGGTTAACCAGAGAGGCAGTTTCTGTAAGCAGGGCAATAAAGATGAGGCTAGAAACAACACCAAAATGTTTCCTTCCTTCCTTCCTTCCTTCCTTCCTTCCTTCCTTCCTTCCTTACTTACTTACTTACTTACTTACTTACTTACTTACTTACTTACTTACAGGATTAGCCCTGTAAAGTGGGATAAAACAAAAGATTTCTTCCCAAAACCGGTTCTCTGAACTGCTTAGAAAGTTACTAACCGGTTCTCCTTTGTATATTAAACGAGTCAGTGATGATGTAAGGAACAATTGATATATACATGAATTGAAATACTTAACCAGTATATGGTTTAATAATTAATAATGGGAAACTATTCTTGGAATTCTGGATGATTGGTGACATTATGGTCAATTGAAAATATGAATGTATATTATAAATTAATGGGAATTCTTTGTTCTATTCTTCGCTCTTTCTCCTTAGAGGTAGGTGACAAAATTTTTTGGAACCTACTCTGTGGGTGTGGCCTCCTTTGAGTCCAAGGAGTGGCTTGCCGGCCATGTGACCTTTCTTTCTTTCTTTCTTTCTTTCTTTCTTTCTTTCTTTCTTTCTTTCTTTCTTTCTCTCTCTCTCTCTCTCCTTTTCCTTCCTTTTGTCTCTCTGTCCCTTTTTTCATTTTTTCTTTCGTCTCTCTCTCTTTTTCTTTTTTCTTTATTTCTTCCTTCCTTTCTCTTCCTCTCTCTCTCTCTCTGTGTCAGTGTGTGTGTGTGTGTGTGTGTGTCAGTGGTGGGTTTCAAAATTTTTTGGAAGCTCTTCTGTAGGTGTGGCCTGCTTTCTGGGTCCACTGGTGGAACCTCTTCTAACCGGTTCAGTAGATTTGACGAACCGGTTCTACCGAACTGGTGCGAACTGGTAGGAACCCACCTCTGGGTGACACTATAATACTTTAAAGACTTGTTGTTATTTGGTAGATAATTATGAATTTAAGGAAATAAGGATTGTTACAAATGAAAGAATATTAATGGTAATTTGAATACATAATGCTCAATGACAGCGAAACATTCAGTTATGTTTAATGTGATGTTAATCCTGAGCTTAAGAATTGACGCACAAAAACTTGTAACCAAACAACATGCTTGATGAAATGGAGGAAAGTTGTTCTTTTTTCTTCTCTTGCTTTGTTTTGTATGTGCTGTTTTGTTTAAAAAGAATAAAAATATATTTAAAAAAACAAGAATTTGCAATTGAGGGAGAGAAGTAATTATCAGCTCAACCAACAACTTAATGGTAAGGGAGGAGCAGACAAACTGAAAACAGCAGGCATCTCCACTCAGAAGTTCCAGCCAACTTCATTCCTTTTCTATCCCAGCAGAGACTGCCAAGGCCAGGGATTGGCATCAATGTGGACAATTGTTGAGAAAGTAACAGATGATGATGAGTTTTAGTCCCAGACATGAAAATCAGCTGGATGACTTTGGGCCCATCGCCAGGAGACAGCGGGTTCCAGTTCCACCTTAAGCATAAAAGCGAGATACAGTAGGTATTTGGGGACCTATTCCAAAGATGCTTTTGTTCGAGAGCCAATTGGACTTTCTGGTTTTTCTTTGAAGACATTTCACTTCCCATGCGAGGGGCTTTTTTTCAGCTCTGACTGGATGGTGGGGTATTATGGCCCAGCAGGAGCCGTTGGAGCTGCCGACAGACTGATAGCGAGGGACCCTATGAGTCGGCTTTGGATGATGTGGACTCGTGGAGGACCCTGGGCAGGGGTCACTCATGCCCTCATCACCTCAAGACTAGACTACTGTAATGCGCTCTACATGGGGCTGCCCTTGAAAAGCGTTCGGAGACTACAATTAGTCCAGAACGCAGCCGCGAGAGTGATATTGGGTGTACCAAGATACACCCAAGTTACACCTATCCTCCACGAGCTGCACTGGCTTCCTATTGGTCTCCGAATGCGATTCAAGGTGCTGGTTATTACCTTTAAAGCCCTACATGGCTTAGGACCTGGATACCTGCGAGACCGCCTACTGCCGCATACCTCCCAACGGCCGGTAAGATCGCACAGGGCGGGCCTCCTTCAGGGGCCGTCAGCCAGGCAATGTTGGCTGGGCCTTCTCTGTAGCCGCTCCGACCCTATGGAACGAACTACCCCCAGAGATCCGGACCCTTCCCACTCTCATGGCCTTCCGAAAAGCTGTCAAAACCTGGCTATTCCAGCAGGCCTGGGGCTGTTGACCTCATTACTGAGGTCCAGCCCCGATCAGATTGGGTGCATGGTGATTTTTAAACTGTTGTCTTTGTAATTCTTATTGTTATTTTTTGATAATTCACTTCTGTAAGCCGCCCAGAGTCCTCCGGGATTGGGCGGCCTATAAATCCATTAAATACAAATACAAATACACTCTCCGAGCAGGGACCCATCAGGAGGTGCCTGAGGCATGGAGCAGTGGGGAAGATCAAAGTTAGTTTGTCCCTGACGTCAGGCCCTGGAGCAGTGGTGAAGATGTCAGGCCCTGGAGCAGTGGGGAGGAGCAAAGGGAGGTGGTCCCGGACACCAGGCAGAGACGGGCAGATAAACGCCGGCAGCAATTACGGAGACATAGAAGATAATCAGGCCCAGGTGGTTGTGATTAGGCTCCTCTCAAGAGAGGATATAAGAAGAGACTTTGGGAGGAGAACCTTTGCAGGACACAACCGTTATACTAAAGCTCTTGTGTGTATTTCTTATTTGTGGGAGTCTGGGTTGCTGCCAAAGTCTTGTTTGTGAGTAATTACTGTGAATAAATTGGCTAACAGTAACCTTGTGTCGGCGTGACTCACCGTACGGAGAGAGGGAGTCAGAACTGTGGGGAATGGAAGGATTTATACTCCTTGCAGACAGCTGGTCATTTGCATCCTTTGAGAATCATTAAGGCCACTTGGATATTTATCTGTGTCATCAGGATCACCCCAGTGGTGCAAATGGGTGTGGAGGCTTCTTGAAACTACTGAAAAGACTGGGCTGTAGACTGGAGATAGACGATGTTGTTATCTCTCCCCCTGTTGAGGGTTCTCCAACAACTCTCTCAAAGGATGCAAATGACCAGCTGTCTGCAAGGAATATAAACCCTTCCATTCCCCACCATCCAGTCAGAACTGAAGAAGCGCCTTTAATGAGAAGCGAAACATCTTCAAAGAAAAAGAAGGAAGTCTAGTTGCCTCTTGAAAAAAAGCCCGTTTGGGACAGCCAGGACTTGGCTGACTGAGAATCTCCATAGACTTTTTGGCCTTATCTCTCTCAGCCCAATCCACCTCAGGAGGGTGGTTGTCATGGGGAAAAGAGGAGGAAGAAGTCAAAAAAGATGTGTTTGCTGCCCTGAGTTACTTGATGAAGTAATAAAGGCAGGATAGAAATCAAGTATATAAACAATGGATTTTTTTAGGAATCAGATAACCATAGATGTAAATACTGGCATGACTTTAGGGTAAAATAACATAGGGTTAGTGTACATTTTTAAAAAAAAATCAGTCTTTTTAATTATTTTTTCCCTTCTACAACACCTTACAGTCGTTACATCAACATTGTTGTGTCATCATACCTGTACATGTATATAATATTTCACTTCTATATTTACACACCTTTATACACAGATCTATATATATATTTATATATATTGTTTTTTTGGCTTAATTAATTTTATTCTTGTTTTGCAGCCATTTGTACCAATTGTTCCAAATTTCTTTCTTTTCTTTTTTTTACACATATAAAAGTTGTTATTTTCCATTTTATCATTTTCATACACTCACATATATACTGTGCATAGCCGGCGCCATACAACATTAAACAATAATTGCAGCAATTCCTCTTGTCAACAATACCCCCCAAAATAGAAACCCAATATACCTCTTCCACTCTCCGTACACCTCTTTCTTCCACCCCGCTCCAACTTTCTATCTTCCCTCCATCATCATCCTCTACCCTACTTCCCCTCCCCCTCTACCACTCCTCTCTCCCGATCCACTCCCTCCCTTCCTTCTCACCCTCCCTGCCATCCTCTCTCCCGTCCCTCTCTCCCCCTCTTTCTTCTATCCCTCTCCTCCTCCCCTTGGTGTATTTCCACTATATGTCAATGTACTTAACTTATCCTATTTTTACAGAGAAATTATAGAAAAATAGTATACATGTGAAGTCATATTACATTGAAATCTAACCTAGTATATATCCCTCCCCCCCACCCTCCCCCCCCAACCCCCCACCTCCCTCCCCCCTGACTTCCCAGAGCCCGTACACAGTATAGATTTTTAACAAACAGTCTAAAATATATTGAGAAAAAAATAAAAAATAAAAAAGGTTAATAACATCTCTACATTGATCTTAGCTTCTTCTTGCTAAGCTAACTTTAAACAATTTAAATGTTCCAAATTTCATAATATTCCGACTCTTCTTTATCTTTTAATTTCAGTGTTAATTTGTCCATCTCTGCACAATCCAAAGGTTTTTTTATCACTAATTCGTCCGAGGGGGTATTATTTTGTTTCCAGCATTGGGCAAATGCTATTCTAGCTGTCGTTAGCAGATGTGTTAATATATACTTAATTTTCTTTGTATATTTCCTTTTGATTATTCCCAGTAGAAAGATTTTGGGCTTGTATTTTATCTGTTGTCCTGTAATTTCTTGCACCCATTTCCAAATTTTGGTCCAATATTTTTGTGTTTCCGGGCAGGTCCACCATATATGATAATAAGTCCCTTGTACTTTTTTACGCTTCCAGCAGGTCGGCTTCATTTTTGGGGACATTTTAACCAATCTTGTTGGTGATAAATGCCAGCGATAAAACATTTTGTATATATTTTCTTTAAGTGCTGCTGATTGTGTTAGTTTATAATTTGTGTTCCAAATTCTTTCCAAATTCTGATCCCCCCTCCGACACAAGGTTACTGTTAGCCACTTTATTCACAGTAATTACTCACAGACAAGACTTTGGCAGCAACCCAGACTCCCACAGATAAGAAATACACACAAGAGCTTCTCCAGCTTTAGTATAACGGTTGTGTCCTGCAAAAGGTCTCCTCCCAAAGTCTCTTCTTATATACTCTCTTGGGAGGAGCCTAATCACAACCACCTCGGCCCGATTATCTTCTAAGTCTCTGTAATTGCTGCCGGCGTTTATCTGCCCGTCTCTGCCTGGTGTCCGGGACCACCTCCCTTTGCTCCTCCCACTCCGCCAGGGCCTGACATCTTCACCACTGCTCCAGGGCCTGACGTCTTCACCACTGCTCCAGGGCCTGACGTCAGGAGCACACTCCCTTTGGCTTTCACCGCTGCTCCATGCCTCAGGTGCCTCCTGGTGGCCAACCAGCCTCTCTGATCCTTGCTCGTAGTCTGAACCCTGCCCAGGGTCCTCCACATCGTCCAGAGCCAATTCATAGGGTCCCTCGCTATCAGAGTCCGTCGGCAGCTCCAACGGCTTCTGCTGGGCCACAACAGGTTAGTAACAATGGTTAGGCAGAAAATCAGATTAATTTTATATAATAAAAGTCTCGCTGCAAACAGGGGAGACAAAAAGAGTCTAATCCCCCACCTCACATAAATGACCCCACGTAAGGTTGTCAAGACCTGCTCCAATACGATAAGCCGAGTTCTTCAGAAGGCACCCCCTTTCCACACCACGAAAGCACCGGTGGCATTTTTCTGAGGTAAGCATCCCCGCTAATGCTTTGAGGTCGTTATTCTGAGGGAATCACGAAACGTCCTCAGCCTCAGAGGGGAGCTTTTTCCCTGCATTCCTCTCGGGAGCTTAGTTTCCACCCATTGCTTCTTGCCCTGCCTTCAGGTGCTTTGGAGAAAGGGTGGACCCTCCCTTTGGGGCAACCCCTGAGATATTGTAACACTACTATCATGTTATCCCTTAGTCCTTCTTTTCACGAGACATATCCAATTCCAGCAACCATTCTTTATATGATAGACATTTTAGACATTTAGACATTTAGACATTTATTAAGATTTATAGGCTGCCCTTCTCCCTGAGGGGACTCAGGGCGGCTTACAACCACAGGGAAGGGGGTGCAATAATAAAAGACAAACAGTGAGTAAACTAAATAATTAATAAAACACAACTTGCATTCAACAGTCAACACTCGGGCGGGTAATTTAGGAACTTATCCCCAGGCCTGCTGGGAAAGCCAGGTCTTAAGGGCCGTGCGGAAGGTCTGGATGGTGGTGAGGGTACGGATCTCAACGGGGAGATCGTTCCACAGGGTCGGAGCTGCAACAGAAAAGGCTCTCCTCCGTGTAGTCGCCAGTCGACATTGACTGGCAGATGGAATCCGGAGGAGGCCCAGTCTGTGCGATCTAATCGGTCGAAGGGAGGTAATCGGCAGAAGGCGGTCTCTCAAGTACCCAGATCCACTACCATGGAGTGCTTTAAAGGTGGTCATCAATACCCTGAAGCGCACCCGGAGATCGACAGGTAGCCAGTGCAGCTCGTGGAGGATGGGTGTAATGTGGGCGAATCGCGGTGCGCCCACTATCACTCGCGCGGCTGCATTCTGGACTAACTGCAGTCGCCGGATGCACTTCAAGGGCAACCCCATGTAGAGCCCATTACAGTATTCCAGCCTAGAGATCACAAGGGCTCGAGTGACTGTTGCGAGAGCCTCCCGGTTCAGGTAGGGCCGTAACTGACGGACCAGGCGAACCTGGGCAAATGCCCCCCTGGTCACAGCCGACAACTGATGGTCAAAGGTCAGCTGTGGATCCAGGAGGACTCCCAGATTACGGACCCTATCTGAGGGGTATAAAATTTGACCCCCCAGCCTGAGTGTTGGAATATCAGCCAAATTGTTGGGAGGGAAACACAACAGCCACTCGGTCTTGTCCGGGTTGAGTACCAGTTTGTTAGTGCTCATCCAGTTCTTAACGGCCTCAAGGCCCTGGTTCATCACGTCCACCGCTTCATTGAGTTGGCACGGGGCGGACAGATACAGTTGTGTATCGTCCGCATATTGATGGTATTTTATCCCGTGCCTCCGGATGATCTCGCCCAGCGGTTTCATGTAAATGTTAAATAGTAGGGGGGATAAGACCGAACCCTGCGGCACCCCATATGTTAGGGGCCTCAGGGACGATCTCTGCCCCCCGACCAACACCGACTGCGACCTGTCCGAGAGGTAGGTGGAGAACCACTGCAAAACAGTGCCTCCCACCCCCACCTCCCGCAGTCGTCGCAGAAGGATACCATGGTCGATGGTATCGAAAGCCGCTGAGAGGTCAAGGAGAACCAGGATGGACGCATGGCCTCCATCTCTGGCCCTCCAGAGATCATCGGTCAATGCGACCAAAGCGGTTTCAGTGCTGTAACCAGGTCTGAAGCCGGACTGGAAGGGTCAAGATAGCTAGCTTCCTCCAAGGCCCGTTGAAGCTGGAAGGCCACCACCTTCTCGACAACCTTCCCAATAAAGGGGAGGTTGGAGACAGGACGATAGTTGTTTAAAATGGCTGGATCCAAGGATGATTTCTTCAGGAGGGGTCTCACCACCGCCGTCTTAAGTGTGGCGGGGAAGTGCCCCTCCCGAAGGGAGGCGGTCGTGACCGCCTGGATCCAGCCATGTGTCACCTCCCTGCTGTTGGCAACCAGCCAGGAGGGACACGGGTCCAGAATACAGGTGGAGGCACTTACAGCTCAAATGGCCTTGTCCACATCCCCAGAGGCAACATCCTGGAACTCAACCCAGAGATGGTTTGCCAAGTAATCCCCCTGTGTCTCGGCTGGATCTACAGCAGTGGAGTCCAAGTCCGACCAAAACCGAGCAACTTTGTCCGCCAAGAACTGGGCATAGTCCTCAGCCCTACCCTGCAAGGGGTCTCCCACGTCCCTCCTATTGAGGAGGGAGCGGGTGATCCTAAACAGGGCGGCTGGGCGTGACTCGGCGGACGCAACCAAGGCGGAGATATGCGTTCTTTTGGCAACTCTTAGTGCCCGGATGTAATCCTTGGTGCAGGTAGTCAAAAGTGCTCGGTTCTCCTCGGACTTATCGGACCTCCACTGGTGCTCTAGGCGTCTCCTCCGGCGCTTCTTCTCCCGGAGCTCCTCGGTGAACCAAGGAGGTCTCCGGGATCCGCTGACCTGGAGGGGCCGTAGTGGCGCAATCCGGTCAAGAGACTCCGACGCCGCCGAATGCCAGGCGGCAACCAGAGTCTCCGCCGAACTGTGGGCGAGAGTGTCGGGAATTACCCCAAGCTCCGTCTGGAACCTCAAAGGGTCCATAAGTCGCCTGGGGCAGAACCACCTGGTCGGTTCCTCCTCCCTATGGTGGGGGTTTGGCCTCCGGAAGTCAAGCCTCAGTAGGCAGTAGTCTGACCACGACAGGGGTATGATCTCATTACCCCTCAGACCAAGATCACGCATCCACTGCTCCGAGAGGAATACGAGGTCGAGCATGTGACCCGCTGTATGAGTTGGGCCCCGAATTACCTGGGTCAAGCCCATGGCTGTCATGGAAGCCATGAACTCCTGCGCCCCGTCAGAGCGTTCACCGAGTGATGGCAGATTAAAGTCCCCCAGAACTATAAGCCTGGGGAGCTCAACTGCCAGCTCGGCTACTGACTCGAGGAGTGAGGGGAGGGATGCTGCAACGCAGTTGGGAGGCAGGTACGTTAGCAGCAAACCCACTTGACCCTTGAGGTCCAACTTTATCAGCAGGGACTCACACCCGGCAAGCTCCGGAGCAGGGACCCTACGAGGTAACAGAGACTCCCGGATAATAATAGCCACACCGCCACCCCTTCCCTGGGCTCTTGGCTGATGAAGCACCTGAAAACCCTCTGGGCACATCTCTACAAGGGGGACTCCTCCTTCTGTGCCCAGCCAGGTTTCAGTAATACATGCCAGGTCTGCCCTCTCGTCAACAATTAAGTCCCGGACGAGGGGAGCTTTGTGAACAACAGACCTGGCATTTAGCAACAGCAGCCTGAGACCAGGGTCCTGATTACTCACGCCATCTGGTCTTGGAGTGGGACTCATAGGGCCGGAAGGAGGGATCTCTGTAATGTAGCGAACCCTCCTTCCCCGGTAATGGCCAGCCCTAAAGTCCCCGCCATATCTGCCCCTCCCTGTTATGACCGTAATGCTCCGACCCTCTCCTGTGGCCATAGTCCCCCCAACCACCCCGGTGACCCCCGCAAACCCCGGCAGGCCCTCCGAGTCAATCATACCCAAGCTCTCACACAAGCAGTCCTCACGAGTAATTAAAAAACACAGATTACAACAATAATAATAATAAAAGTGAGGTCATTCACACCATCCCAGACAATCCCATGCACTCAACATACCAATTAAAAATTAAAAATTTAAAAATTTAAAATTGCGCAAGTTGGCAAGTCCGTACTAAGCTTGTGGTAGTCCAAGGCATCTTCCACCCTCCCCTAAGGGGGGAGGGGGGGAGAGGTACTCTACTCCTCTCCCTTCCTATGGCAATTAATTGGCAAGGTGGTTAAAAGCCCAGTTCCAATCCACTGTAGGTATATATAGGGGGGAGGATGGTGCCCCCCTCTCTCTGGCAAGATTGAAAAGTCCCAGGAGTCTAGATGGTTTAGGGGCCTGCCAAAGATGTTGGGTCCGGACTGCCAAACGTGTGGTAAAAGGCAGAGTCTGAGTGGCTGCAGTAGTGACACTGGGGCAGAGAAAGGTAACACTGATTGAACAGGTGTAGTCCGTTCATACATATGAAAATCCGAGAGCTGCAGTTGTGGTAGTGGCCACTGGGGGGAGTCCAAGCTGCCAGTACGTTGTCTCTCCGGAGTAATGGCGTCTGATATAAGATGATAACAATAGCGTTGGCTAACGCAATACTCCTGAAGCAGTCGCAGCAGCAGATGGCACCGATCACAACAGGAGGCCCACCGTTGGGCTCCTTGAGTCCCAGTCTGAGCAGAAAGATGGTCAGGCGACGTGGGGCCTCGTAGGGACAGCGGCAAAAGCGAAAGAAAACGCCGCGCCAGGAGGGAAGGGGGGGAGTCCACAGGGCTATGGTGGGGGCAGAAAGTCCCGATAGACATCTCTCCTGGGCTCCCCACCCCCTCTTTGGGGCACAAACCAACACCTCGGCACTGCTCAGTTAAAGGAAAGGTCCAACACTTCCCAGGGCAACGGGGCCGAAACCGCCGCCTCTCGCACAAAGCCGTCTTCGCCACCGCCGCCGCCGCCAGCCAGCTGTGTAAGTAGGTCAATGAAAGAGACAGGGGAGGCAACGCCGTCCAGGAGCCACTCAAATGCAGCCCCCTCCTCAAATAGTTACCTCCCTGAAGAGCCCAAACGTCCGTGCTCTGCAGGAACCCCTCTGCTTCCATGTCCGGGGTCCTGGTCATCCGAATTATTTCTTTGCTGTCTTTCGGTAGCCGGAGCGGTAAGACTCGGCAGCCATTCTCATTCTCACGCATGCGCATTTCGCCTCCAGTCCCCTAATATGATTTCGCCTCCAGTCCCCTAATCCTCTTTGCTGCTCTTCTCTGCCCTCTTTCTAGAGTCTCCACATCTTTTCTACCTCGTGGTGACCAAAACTGAATGCAAATATTCCAAGGGTGGACTTACCAAGGCCTTATAAAGAGGCATTAACCCTTCACGTGATCTTGATTCTCTCCCTCTGTTTATGCAGCCTAGAACTGTGTTGGCTATTTTGGCAGCTGCAGCACAAGCCTGGCTCATATTTAAGTGATTGTCCACTAGGACTCTAAAACAAGGGAGGGCTACTTTAAGAAGCTTACTTACATCAATAAAAATAAAGAAACAAAAAGAGTGGAAACAAATACTCAGATTTCCTTCCTGAAACAGAATCACAAGCTTTATGAATGTATCCCATGTTGCATTTTGGAGATGAAAGGTATTTAAACTTCAGAGTCCCTTCAAACTTTGCAATGAATTTCACCAAACATCATTCAGGCGTTTAGCATGGAAAAAGCTTGTAATTCTTAAGTGAAATCCTACAGTTACATTGAGCTTTTACAGTTTTCGCTACAGTTAGTTTTCGGTTCACTGACAAAACCGCGCCCGACTAAACCGCGGTGACAAAACCACGTGTTCTAAAGCGCTCCGACGAATGAGTGCTGAATCGCGCTGACAACAACGCGGCGACAGAAGTGCGCTGTAAAACTAACCCTAACCCTAACCCTAAACGTAACGCTAACCCTAACCCTAACCCTAAATGTAATGCTAACCCTAAACCTAACCCTAAACCTAACCCTTACCTTAAGTTAAATCGGCTTTCTGTCGACGCACTGTTGTAAAGCGCCCTTGTGTCTCCGCACTGTTGTCGCCGTGCTGTTGTCAGCGCGTTGAGGACGTCACGGTTTTAGCAACGCAGTTTAGTCGGGCGCGGTTTTGTCGTTCACCCTTTTGTCGGATCACGTTAGTTTTCAAGATCTACTAGGAACTCTGAAGTTCTTGCCCCAGTGGTCCACATTACCTCATCAAATATTAGTTCCAACATCTGAGTTCAGCTTCAAAGGGGGAATTAAATGTGGAAATATTTTTATCATTAATCTTGGATATCTTTGCAAGTGGGAATACCTTGTGCATGTTCAGAGATAAGCTCCTCCCTCTGAAAATAAAATCAGCATTGCTTATTCCTGCACAGCCATTTCACGCGGGGAAATTCACTGGAGAAAGCAGTTACGTTTGGAAGAGTTAGTGGTAAAAAGAAACCAGGTCATCAAAAAAACACAGTGAATGGATATCATCAAAGCTGACACCAGCAAGATCATAGAACAACTCATGCACAATCCAAAGAGGTGGAAGAGACCCCTGACCCATAGAACTGCCAACTTCTATTAGAAACTCTTTCCTGATGTCCAGCCAAATGTTCTTACTTTTCATTTAAAGCCGTTACTTGTTGTTTTGCCTTCTGGAACGATTTTGGCCCATCTTCTACATAACAGTTCTTCAGAAAAGACAGCTGTCATATATATTTCCTCCCCTAGAATTCCCCCCTCTCCTCTTAGCCTCCTTTCAAATTGAATTGCTGTCCCGGGATGTTCTCCATGTCTTTTTAAAAAAACAAACAAAACATTGTCCCCAGATTGCATGGCTACATTCTTGTGGTATTTTAATTAAAATTTCCTGTATTTCTCCTCCCAAAATCTTTATTCCTTTGATTCCACTTGCCTTCTTCTTTTTTTTAGCATGCCACCAGGTCTGACTCCCTAGCTGTGTGTGCTATTCCAGGAAGTCACTTGCCCCCCACCCCTCCATCTCCTGGCAATTCCTCCTGGGATCTTTGCAGCTCACTAAATCATGCAACTCATGATTTAGCAGGAAGACACTGAACTCACCAACCAGGTTTGATCACAACTGTGTGCATACTCAGCAGAAAGAATATTTGAATTCCCATAGGAGCAATTTGCTTTTTGTTAGAAGGAACTTCAGCATCTGGCTTGCATGTTGTGACACTTGGAAGCTAGTTATTTATGTAAGAAGTTATCATCCTGGGTTATTAACTAACCATGCTCTCTCTTCATGTGGCTTTGTAAATCTTCCATTTGAATTCCTTGACTTGGAAACTTTGGCTTGCTCAGCTATGCTTTAATCTACAATTAATTGCTCTTTGCTGTTGGGATTGCAGAAACAAGCCTTTTCCTTAACACTGTTGGAAGAAATGTCCTTCTGGGTTCAGCTCCAAGTGGGGAAGACGACACTGGAGACATGGAGGCTGCTTGGAAAGATGGTTTATTGTTGGACAGGACCACATGGCTTGAGCCCTGAACAGAAAAGGTGATGACATGTTTCAATGTTGATGGAGAAGAAGAGAAGGGCTGAGGAAGGGGCTTGCTAGACTTTTTATACCCTGTTTAGTCCCACCTCTCTGTTTCCTGTTCCTGTGTAAGAAATGTATTCTGATTGCTTGTCAGACTCCCATGGTGCCATGCAGGGGGCTACTCTCTAGGCTGTGATGAGTTCTCAGTTGCCTTGTGGTCAGTTGAGTAATATCCCTTCCCCCTACAGCTGCAGTGAGGAGAAGTCTTTATTATGTAAAGTGGGCTAGCCTGGCCATCTTAATGGCCTATTAGCTGGGGATGGGCAGAAAGCTATAGGCAACTATTCTGTCTTTTGAAACATGTTTCTTTTCACATCCAGAGAAATATTCTGCCTTTTCGATATTTCCTAGGATATTTCATTTTTCTGGGAGAGGGCTGGATGATAACTTCCCACAACACTACGTGCCCTGGGTTTTCAGCTAACAGGTAGGCTACCTTGGTTGCTCAACAGTGAGTCACTGGTGTTAGGTAAGCTCCCCGTTGTGTTGGAGAACACACAAACCAGCATACAGAGACACTGCAGTTGAAATAGGCTTTTACTTTCATGGAAATAGAGGTATCAGAGTCCATCAAACAGTCCAAGTCATACACGGATAAGTCAGTCAGTCATCAACGTCTTTCAGTTAAGGGATAATCCAAATAACATAGTCCATAATCATACAAACAGTCCGGTACACAAAGTTTGCTACTAGTTGCAAAACTTACATTAGCTCACGGCACTTTCTAACAGCCAGCTTCCAAAAACACTCAGATCAGATCAGCCCAGCATCTAACGAACAGAGAGCTAACAGTCATTCTGGCTCCCTCTTATGGCCGATCGAGGAAACAGCAACCAATCACATTTTACAGTATGATTTAAAGAAACAGGTACAGCATTGTTACATGATTTATAGGGTGACCAGATGACCCGATTTCAGCGGGACAGTCCCGATTTTTAACAATTTTTCCCGCGTCCCTCCGCCTTTTAAAAAAGTCCCGATTTTTTTTCTGGCTTCATGTTGAAGGCCCAATGGATTTGCTTAAGAAATCCTAACCGGGGCAAGACAAAAGACACCCTGTCTAACCTCTCTCTCTGTCTCAGTACTTTCACTGAAGATATTAAAACGTTAAAGCAACAAAACGGACCTCTCCCCTCCCCCCACGCCGATCGCGTTTACCTCATTTTATAAGAAAAAAAAAATGATCCTAGTACCATAGAGCTGCAGGAAATGGCTAGAGGGGTCGCCAGTGTTACTTCCTGGATTTTCCAGAGGGGAGAGGCACGGAGGTTGGAGGACTGCTCAAAATGGTGGGAAAAGAAACTTTCTGGTAAGTGTGCTGGGTTTTTTTCTTTTATTTTTTAATGCATTTTAAAATAATGTAGGTTTTTAAAAATGTGCAGCTACTGTTTTTTTATTCAAAACAATATGTGATGTGCCATGGAAAAATCATTTTAAAAAAACCTGAAAGAACAAAAGGGTTTTTTTAGGGTATTTTCCTGACCAAAACTATAATTGTTTCTGCATCATACCCTTAATCACCCTTAATAGCCAACTACACTTCATTCTAAATAGTTTTATTTCCTTTATTGTATGTGATTACTCAAGTCCAAAAACTGAGTTAATTGGATAAACTCAGCTCCACAATTTACTAAATATACAGTTACAGGAATTTCATGTATAGTATGCTGTCTCTTAGGGTTTATTGAACATAGGAGAATGAGAGGGATTTGATGTAAAATAAGCTCTTTTAATGAATTCAAAATCAACGCAGCAGACAAGACATGGGAGTGAACATAATACACACTTTAACAGTATTTTTTTTTCTTTTAGCCATCAAATACTGCAGCAAGTGTGTCAGTAATAATAGCAAGACAGGCATAGGATTTTCCAGCCAGGTTAATTTTACTTTTTTATGGTTTTGATGTTGTATTTAATTTTATCTGTATTAGAAACTTATGAAGGCTGTGCAACATTTTGAGGTGATATAGAGTATGTAAAGGCATGAATACAGTAGAACCTCTGGTCACAACCATAATTCGTTCCATAACATTGGTCGCAAACTGATTTGGTCATGAATCAAACCTAATTTTGGAAATTTGGTGCTTACAAAAAAAAATGGTGCAGAAGGGGAAATCAGCAGCGGGGAGAATGTGAATATTTTGGTCAGAAGTGTTTGTGACGCTTCTGTTCTACTGTATAACATCTTCACTTAAGACTTAAGATTCACTTAAGATATAACATCTTCACTTAAGATTCACTTAAGAACTGTGGCAAGAAAGGTGGTATAGTGACCAAAGTTACAATGGCATTGAAAAAAGTGACTGAGGACCATTTTTCACACTTAGCGACCATTTTCACACTTAGCGACCGTTGCAGCATCCTCATGGTCATGTGATCAAAATTCGGATGTTTGGCAACAGTTACAATTTATATTTGTAAATTGTAGTTATGTTGAAATAAAAAAAACATTACAATACTATTTTTGCGTTGTATGAAAATTTTTGTTGCTCTGTATAAAATTTTTAATCAACCCCCCCCCCCCCCCCGGTCAAAGGTGTCCCTCTTTACCAATCTGAAAATCTGGTCACCTTAATGATTTATATATTGCCAACCCAACCGTTAGAATTATATTCCTAACAACTGGTGAAGTGGGCACAGTAGTGTCTGCATTTTCTGCATCTTCCTTCCTTTATCCTTACCACTGTTGGAAGAAATATTCTTCTGGGTTCAGTTCCAAGTGGGGTGTAGGAAGTTAAAACCCATCTCTCTCCTAGAAGAATGAAGTATCCTAGGAAATATTTAAAAGGCAGAATATTATATTTCCCTGGAGGTGAAAAGGGATAAACATGTTTTAAAAGACAGAATAACTCCCTGTAGCTTCCTGCCCATCCCCCTTTGTCAATAGGCCATTAAGACGCCCATGGCAGTCTATTCTACATAATAAAGAGTTCTCCCCTTCAGCTCCAGGGTGATGGGATTAAGGCATGATAGTATTAGCCCTTTACCCAACTCACCGCATGGCATCTGAGAACTCAACCAAACCTGAGACTCAAAACACAGCCTAGAGAGTTTAAAAGTTTTTTTTTTAAAGTTTTACAAATATTTACCTCCCCTCCCCCACCCAAACCCACCTCCCCCCCCCCCAACCTCCCAGAGCAAATACAGGGTATAAATCTTTAACAATCATATTCCAAAATAAACTAACAGACTTTAGCATCATCCCTCACTTGTACTTTAACTCGCCTTTTGTTAAGATAGCTCTAAACAAATTATATCATTCCTTGCTCCTCCAATCATAAGCTATCTGGAGTTTCTTAGTCCCATATTTATTTTGAATATAATCCATCTAATGCATCATCTTGAGCTTTCCATCTCTTTGCTACCCTTGTACAGAGAAATATAGGGGGTCCTGTGAAGATTTTGGTACACTCTCCAAATTTGGTTGTTTTCTTGCAGTCATTACCCAACTAGGTAGCATCTTCCATGCATGTTCTTGTAGGAAGTTATCATCCAGCCCTCTCCCAGAAAAATGAAATATCCTAGGAAATATTGAAAAGGCAGAATATTTCTCTGGATGTGAAAAGAAACCTGTTTCAAAAGACAGAATAGTTGCCTATAGCTTTCTGCCCATCCCCAGCTAATGGGCCATTAAGATGGCCAGGCTAGCCCACTTTACATAATAAAGACTTCTCCTCACTGCAGGTGTAGGGGGAAGGGATATTACTCAACTGACCACAAGGCAACTGAGAACTCATCACAGCCTAGAGAGTAGCCCCTGCATGGCACCATGGGAGTCTGACAACCAGTCAGAATACATTTCTTACACAGGAACAGGAAACAGAGAGGTGGGACTGAACAGGGTATAAAAGCCTAGCAAGCCCCTTCCTCAGCCCTTCTTCTTCTCTTCTTCTCCATCAACATTGAAACATGTGATCACCTTTTCTGTACAGGGCTCAAGCCATGTGGCCCTGTCCAACAATAAACCATCTTTCCAAGCAGCCTCCATGTCTCCAGTGTCGTCTTCCCCACTTGGAGCTGAACCCAGAAGGACATTTCTTTCAACAATTGGCGACCCCCAGATGGGACTCCAAGCTAGCCTAACCAAGGGATATGGCCCAGGTAAGCCTCCCATGCCGGCACAGACCCCATTGAGTCTGAGGGTGGACTTTATCTTGGCCTTAACCATTGGATCTAGGTTTTAAAGGGGTTTTGAGTTTGAGCTCAAAGGCTGCCTGGAAAGAAGGTGAGTACCTTTAAATTTTAATTCTCTAAAGTTTAATTTTAAAGCATGGCAAAGCATGGGAGATGTGTGTATGCGTGCATGTGTGGGATCCTTCTTCTGAGCACAGCTGGATCCTGGTTCCTCTGTGTGTTTTACCAAGAGAGCCTGGAAAGTATTAGGGTCAGGCCAGAGCACAGGACCTTCTGTTAGGGAAAGGAGAGTGTGTGTGAAAATGGATGGAAAAATGAATGAAAATTTTGTTGTTGCTGTTGTTCTGTGAAAGCAAAAAGAAAAAGCAAAGGCTCATTGTGTGTAAAGAGAAAGAGGAGCAGGTACTAACTGTTAAAGGGAACAGAGGTCCTCTGCAGATTACCTTTTTGATCTGTAAAACCCTAGCGGAAATTCCCTGGAAGGAAGGGACCGAATACTTCATTGGGGAATTTGAAGTCCTTCCCAGAATCTTTTTTTTTTCTGAAAACTTACGGGGCGGTGGTCACCCGGCTAAGCCAAAGTGAGCCCTGCATGTAATGGGTCATGGGAAGCATTAGCTCGAGGGTGACAGGAAAATCCCTTGGAGATTTCCTAGAAGCCTGGGACGCCAGGCACATGCCTATCTTGGCAGGCATGAAGGCAAGGAAATTGTGTGAGAAATGAGCTTTGCTGAAAGATAATACAGGAAAACTAATTTGGCTACATAAAGGTACTTAAAAGAAAAGGGAAAAATGTTGAGGTTTCTTTTTTCTCTTGTCTGTTTGTCTCTTTGTCTTCTATGTAACCACGTGGTTTGTTTGTTAAGATTTGTGGCTTCCCTAATTTAACAGATTTGTAACTAAGAATGTAGGATGTGAAAACCTGAGAGTTCTGTTTTTTTCCCTTCTTATTTTCTCCTTGTTCTTGTGTAAATGTGTGCCTAAGTCTTTATGCACCTTCAAGGTAATTGTAACTAAGATGTCTCTGAACCAAAAGACAAGGATTTTAAAGTGTTCAATGAAAGAAAAGAGTAAACTGGCAGAAATTGCCTTCGCTCAGTTTGTTCCCCCCCCCCCCAAAAAAAACCCAGAGTATTTTTTTTTCCTTCCTTCCTTCCCTTTGCCTTAAAGTAACAACCCAGGAAATGTTTTAAGTTCATTTACAGGAAAAGTTCCATCCTTGCTTCTATCGTGTGTTTAAATGATTTTACCTGTTTATTTCCTTCCTGAAGCATGTGAATCCAGACCCCATTTCGCATCTGTGATATCCCCATAATGTTACCAGTTTATCTGTTTAGTAACTGATGATTTTACCTTTTTTTAAAAAAACTCTGCCTGCAAGCTTTCTACCCCCCCCCCCAAGCCCCTCCCTTACCCTTAATCCCCCAACAATGCCTTTTCTGTGAGGGAGGGAACCTTGTTTTCATGTTTTTCAGGCCTGGAAGATTTACTCTTCAGGTGAGTAAAGATTTTTTTTTTCTTTTGGGGGAAGGAGGAGAGTGTTGCCGTGTGTGTGCATGTATAAGATGAAGGAAATTCCTACTAAAGGTTTGCCTTCAACCTGAGCAAAAACCCTCTGCACATCTATCTGGCCAACCTACTCGAAACCTGGCCCCTAGAAGACAGTTTTGATTTAGATTTTGTAACAAGTTTGCTGATTTTCTGGCCACCATCAGATGAACTGAAGAGAAGTTCTACCTGAGTTTCTTCCCCGAAGTGACTAAGGAGTCCACAGGGATATGTTAGAAATTGTTGCAGCTGTAATAGTTGTCTTTTAAAAGAAAAGTAGAGCTTGAGCCCCACCCAGATGCAAATGATGTGTTAATAAAATATCTATATATCTTGCTCTTTAAAACTATGCCAGCGGTCTGCTGGGAGAGCTAAGAGTTTGGACCTTTAAAACTATGCCAGCGCTCAGCTGGGAGGACCAACCTGGAACCCTGGCCAATGCAAACAATGTGTGGACAAACATCTCTATACATTGTCTCTATAAATCTTGACCTTTAAAAATATGCCAGCGCTGCTGGGAGTTCAAGATATATAAGAGTTTGGATCTTTAAAAATTAGCCAGCGTGGGCTGGCAGATCCAATTTTAAAACGGAACATCCCAGGGAGAGACAGTTATTAACAATCTAGTGCTTAAGGAGATAGAACAACGGGTGTAACTTCGAGCAAAAGTAAGAAAGTTAGCAGGTAATGAGGTAAAGCCTAACTGAATGGAAAGACCTAGGTAATTGGACTTGATTACTTTGATGTAATGTCTGTTAAAAAATACTTAGATGTGCATCTAATAACATATTGAATTGAATTGATGGTGATATGTTTGACCAGCTAAATAAATAAATAAGCTTGGGCTTGAAGCTGTGGGGGAGGGGAGAGTAGTTAGGATTTAAACTGCTCTCTCTCTGAGTTTCCCCACTGCTTGCAGAATGAACCACATGTTCCCCAAGTAAAGGAAAATGAAGATTTAAAGGGACAGAACCTCCCCCAGGCCTGGAGGGAAGTTGAGATCCCTTAATAATAGAAAATGGAGCTCATTGGCTTATGTACAGCTCCCTGAAATAATTGTAATAATCGCTTTGGATGAAGAAAAAATGAAATGGGATATTTTTGTATGTGAAATTAATTTACACAAGCAGCCTGATTGCAGTGCAAATGTGAGTGTTGACGGTAAAAGTTGGTATGAATGTACTTTAATTCCTTTCATATAAAGAAACAGTAAGTTGCATGGTTGTTTAATGGTATGTGTGTGTATGTGTTTGAGTGAGCGAGGGATCCATTAAGGGAACTGTGCCTATTTAGGAAAGTAGGTAAATTATGAGGACAGGTTGGGCAGTAGAGAGTAAAGAGAAAGTGATGAAAGAGTGGGAGAGGGGAAGAAAGGAAAAGAGTGAAAGAGACAGAAAGAGACAAAGAGGAGAGAGAAAAAGAGTGAGAGAAGGGAGAAGGAGAAAGTGACAGAAGAATGGAAGAGAGGGAAAGAGAAAGTGAAAAGAGGGAAAGAGAGAAGAGAGGAAGAGGAAAGAGATATCCCACAGCCTTTATAACACCCCTGTGTTTGTTATAAAAAAGAAATCTGGTAAATGGTGTTTTTTGCATGATTTGCGGGCTGTTAATAAAATTCTCCAACCCATGGGAGCGCTGCAGTGCGGCCTCCCCAATCCAAATTTGATTCCCCAAGAATGTGATCTCATGACACTTGTCCACTATTTCTCAGACACCCGCCCTTTTTGCAGCCCTAATTACAAAAGCCCTTCCGCTCCAGTGGAAGCCTCCTTCAAACAGCTTTTCCTATCAAAGACGCTATAACTGTCTTTGCCGATCGGGGAGCATGTGCCTGGCAGGAGGATGGTACATGGCACACCCAGCTCACAGAGCCACAAAATCTGCCACTTTAACCATTTTTTTTTCCCTCTCTCTTCTGAGAAATTTGGAGTAAATGGGTGACTTGCTCCTTCACCTTTACCTTTCACTGCTATCTTTTCATCTATAAAAGTTATGCAATTACATTTCCTTTTCTGCTCTGAATACAATTTTGATTTTTTTTTCTCTTCTGGAAATTTTGAGGTATAAAAAGAAATAATTTTGAGATATTTTGCTTACATTTGTAAATGTTTTAACATACTTGATGAGAATTTGCTTCCATCTGAATGGAATCTAATATTTTGGAGTGTTGACTCAAAGTACCTCTTTTTTTAATTGCATTTTTTTAAAAAAAGCTGTTTTTCTTCCCTTTCTCTTTTACACCTGAGTGCATTTTTAAAAGCTTGTGAGTCAAGGTGCTCTACCCTATGATATTTTTTTTGTTTGTTTGTTTGCAACACAAGTTGTTGTCCTTTTTGAAAAATTTACTCATCTTACTGCAAAAGTGTTTCAATCATAGAAGCAGTGGGAATGTCATGTTCCATGAAATTTACATTGTCTGCCCTCTGGAATAATGTTTGGATTTCCACATTTGGACAGAATGGGTGAGATTCCACAACATGAGACTAAAGATATGTCTGTAAAGAACTGTATACTTGGTCTCTCTTTTTCTTCACCTCAGAAACAAAGGACTGCTAGCTCAAACCATAACTCTTGAATTGGCTGCTGGTGATTGCATCCTGATAAAACCTGACATGAGGAGAGAAAAAAAAACTTAGCCAAGCCTGGGACAGACTCTACAAAGCCTGACTGACCACTCTTACCAGCAAGCTAAGCTAAACTAAGCTTAATGCCACCCAGCAGATATGAAAGAATGGACCCTGAGATGGAGAAGTAAAGACCAAAAGACTTTCTTCCATCCCCAGAAGACAGCTGTAAAGACTATAGGGGAGGGTGAAAATTGATCCTAAAGTTTTCTTTCTTTGCTTCCTTCACAGAAATTCATTGTAAGGTTTCTTTCTTGTCTCATTTATATTGTAATCAGTTTAATGTATTCATGTAAGAATTGTATTTAAGAATGGCTAGTACAGCAATTTTGAACACCTTAGATTTCTGTCTAGTGGGAGGGAAAGTTTGTCCAAAATGTCTGTATTTTCTGTATTGTAGAACCAGCTACACACACACACACACACACACACACAAAGAAAAGAGAGAGAGAGAGAAGAGCCTATTCAGAATTAGATTGAAACTATCTCCTCCACACACAGTTTTTTCCTAGCTTGATTTTTGCCCCAGGCACAAAAGCCTAAACAGGGATTTCTCCCTTTTAATCCCATTGGGGGAGGATCAATTCCCCTCAAGCAATTCCCCCAGTTGAAGAGCTGGCAGAGAGGATCTCCAAAAACCCCAAGCCCTCACTGTGACAAAAAAACAAACAAAAAACCCCACGCTGCCCAGTAAAACAGGATATGTTGCACTGGTGGTCTCATGAGTAGGGAGTCTCCAGGAGTCCCCAGGCTCATTCTGTGTAATTTTACAAATACTAGATAACCTGGATTGCACACCATCTGAACTCAATTTGGCCTCACTAAAATAAGAGCCAGGGCAGGTTGAAGAACCATCCCTTTTAAAATGGGCAGCCTGTAACTTAAAGGGAAAGCAAGGCTGTGAATAATTTTTGGGATTTCTGCTTTTTTTTTAAAAACCTGTCTGAAAGCTCACAGAAAATGATATCTGATACTAATTGGCATGGAAAATTGGATACTGTAAATTTCTTTCCAGAAATTTGTGCCCTGGTAGCTAGACCTTCATGGTTGAAAGCTATCTGGGAGCCACTGAAGAGATCCTTCTGCTGTCTCTCAATGCTTTTTCATCAGAAGAATTAAGTCTCCCTGATCTAACCAATTTTAATCTTTTGTCAAAACATGTGCGTTCCACTCACATGTTTTGAAAAAAAAAAGGAGGGATTGTAGGAAGTTATCATCCAGCCCTCTCCCAGAAAAATGAAATATCCTAGGAAATATTGAAAAGGC
The DNA here is from genome assembly GCF_009769535.1 of Thamnophis elegans. Taxonomy (NCBI): domain Eukaryota; kingdom Metazoa; phylum Chordata; class Lepidosauria; order Squamata; family Natricidae; genus Thamnophis; species Thamnophis elegans. The sequence goes on along the minus strand of NC_045541.1, from coordinate 180,187,431 downwards.
AGAATATTTCTCTGGATGTGAAAAGAAACCTGTTTCAAAAGACAGAATAGTTGCCTATAGCTTTCTGCCCATCCCCAGCTAATGGGCCATTAAGATGGCCAGGCTAGCCCACTTTACATAATAAAGACTTCTCCTCACTGCAGGTGTAGGGGGAAGGGATATTACTCAACTGACCACAAGGCAACTGAGAACTCATCACAGCCTAGAGAGTAGCCCCTGCATGGCACCATGGGAGTCTGACAACCAGTCAGAATACATTTCTTACACAGGAACAGGAAACAGAGAGGTGGGACTGAACAGGGTATAAAAGCCTAGCAAGCCCCTCCCTCAGCTCTTCTCTTCTTCTCCATCAACATTGAATCGTGTGATCCCCTTTTCTGGTCAGGGCTCAAGCCATGTGGCCCTGTCCAACAATAAACCATCTTTCCAAGCAGCCTCCATGTCTCCAGTGTCTTCTTCCCCACTTGGAGCTGAACCCAGAAGGACATTTCTTTCAACATTCTAAAGGTGTTTTTTTTTTCCAAGAGGTAACTTGACTTTCTGGTTTTTATTTGAAAACATTTCGCTTCTCATCCAGGAAGCTTCTTCAGAGCTGAAGAAGCTTCTTGGATGAGAAGCAAGATGTCTTCAAAAGAAAAACCATAAAATCCATTTGCCTCTTAGAAGTAAAAATGTATGTTTGCTGCCCTGAGTTACTTGATGAAGTAATAAAGGCAGGATAGACATTTATTATATAAATAAGCCGAGAGTGGATTCTTTAGGAATAAGATAAATATAAACACTGGCATGACTTTAGGGTAAAATAACATAGAGTTAGTAGAATAGATAGAATAGTGTGGGAAGTTATCATCCAGCCCTCTCCCAGAAAAATGAAATATCCTAGGAAATATTGAAAAGGCAGAATATTTCTCTGGATGTGAAAAGAAACATGTTTTAAAAGACATAATAGTTGCCTATAGCTTTCTGCCCATCCCCAGCTAATGGGCGATTAAGATGGCCAGGCTAGCCCACTTTACATAATAAAGACTTCTCCTCACTGCAGCTGTAGGTGGAAGGGATATTACTCAACTGACCACAAGGCATCTGAGAACTCATCACAGCCTAGAGAGTAGCCCCCTGCATGGCACCATGGGAGTCTGGCAACCAATCAGAATACATTTCTTACACAGGAACAGGAAACAGAGAGGTGGGATTAATACAGGGTATAAAAAGTCTAGCAAGCCCCTCCCTCAGCCCTTCTCTTCTTCTTCACCTACATTGAAACATGTGATCACCTTTTCTGTTCAGGGCTCAAGCCATGTGGTCCTGTCCAACAATAAACCATCTTTCCAAGCAGCCTCCATGTCTCCAGTGTCTTCTTCCCCACTTGGAGCTGAACCCAGAAGGACATTTCTTTCAACAATAGAATAGAAGAGTTGGAAGGGACCTTGGAGATCTTCTAGTCCAACCCCCTACCTAGGAAGGAAACCCTCCACCACTTCAGACAAATGATTATCCAAGCAAAATGCCTTTTAATTTGATTAGCACTAACACTGATGATGTTACCTAGTTTGGGTAATGAAAATTCTGCAAGAAAACAAGCAAGCTCAGAGAGCACCAAGGACCCTCAGTTATTTGACTGATCCTTAGTGAGGTTACAGAGGCCATTCAGCTATGAAATCCTGAGGCAGGACTACAAAGACCAGGATTTTGAAAGAGCAGAGGGACACTATTCCACGAGCAGAATTTCTTTCATAGTTTCTACTTCTAGGGAATGCATTCATTCATAAATAAAATATCAATATGCACGATAACTAAATTACTTTATTTGGTTTTGTTGAAAGAAATGTCCTTCTAGGTTCAGCTCCAAGTGGGGAAGAAGACACTGGAGACATGGAGGCTGCTTGGAAAGATGGTTTATTCGTGGACAGGGCCACATGGCTTGAGCCCTGAACAGAAAAGGTGATCACATGCTTCAATGTAGGTGGAGAAGAAGAGAAGGACTGAGGGAGGGGCTTGCTAGGCTTTTTATACCCTGTTTAGTCCCACCTCTCTGTTTCCTGTTCCTGTGTAAGAAATGTATTCTGATTGGTTGTCAGACTCCCATGGTGCCATGCAGGGGGCTACTCTCTAGGCTGTTTTGAATCCATAGATGAGTTCTCAGATGCCATGTGGAGAGTTGAGCCTTTCTGTAGCTGCTGGTGAAGTCTTTATTATGTAAAGTGGGCTAGCCTGGCTAGTCTTAATGGGCCTATTGACAAAGTGGGGGTAGGCAGGAAGCTACAGGCAACTATTCTGTCTTTTAAAACATGCTTCTTTTCACGTCCAGAGAAACATTCTGCCTTTTCAATATTTCCTAGGGGATATTTCATTTTTTTCTGGGAGAGGGCTGGATGATAACTTCCCACAGTTTCTCCCAAGTCTTTTTCAGCATGTCAACTTTCCTTGGCTTTCTAAATATTTTATGACCGTTGGCTAAGTGTACTTGGGTGGGAAACTTAGTTTGATCCCTAAATTCTCATTCAGGCGTGAAGTTCAGGGCTGTTGTGTCCAGCACTGCTATGGATCTCTCCTCTCCTGTTCTCTCTTCTTTCAAATCTAAGAGTAGATTTAACTCAGGAATCTCTAAACCATCTAGTGGTCTTGCTGCTAAACTTTCAGTTTTGCTTTTCTTCCCTGTTTCTTTGTAACTGAGAGGTAACAGGACCAGGTGGAATATATGGGGAAACTGTAGAACAGCAGAGTCCTTTTAATCATTTTAAACTGGGTTAGAATACATTCACTTAATACTATACAGCAGATCCATAATCTATCAATACTGCTGGGTAAATCTTCCTCCTCTATCAAATTGTTTCTTTTAATGAGCATTCTGATTGGATGAAGGCTTGCTTCCCTCCAGCCAATCACAGGCCCCAACAATCTCTGCCCACTGCTGCCCTTGGAAAGAGGTTTACAAATTTGGCAACTCCAAGACTTGTGGACTTCAACTCCCAGAATTCCCCAGCCAGCGTGGCTAGCTGAGGAATTCTGGGAGCTGAAGTTCACAAGTTCTTAAAAGAAGAGCTGTGACTCCGTGGGACAGGCAAGGGCCTGTTGTTCTGAATAAAAACAGAATTTAAAACATGCTATCCTCTGAACCATGAAAGAGAGCCAGTTTGGGGTAGTAGTGGTGAAAGAGTTGGCCTAGATATGGAGATGATAATTTCCAGGCCTGCCTTAGTCATAAAAGCTAACTGGGTGACTTTGGGTCAGTCATTCTCTCAGCCAAACCACCTCACAGGGTTGTTTTTTGTGAGGAAAATAGGAGGCAGGAGGTATGTATATGTTTGCTGCCTTGAGTTCTGTTGGAAGAACTCAATCCAGCCCTCTCCCAGAAAAATGAAATATCCTAGGAAATATCGAAAAGGCAGAATATTTCTCTGGATGTGAAAAGAAACATGTTTTAAAAGACAGAATAGTTGCCTATAGCTTTCTGCCCATCCCCAGCTAATGGGCTATTAAGATGGCCAGGCTAGCCCACTTTACATCATAAAGACTTCTCCTCACTGCAGCTGTAGGGGGAAGGGATATTACTCAACTCTCCACATGGCAACTGAGAACTCATCACAGCCTAGAGAGTAGCCCCCTGCATGGCACCATGGGAGTCTGACAACCAATCAGAATACATTTCTTACACAGGAACAGGAAACAGAGAGGTGGGACTGAACAGGGTATAAAAAGCCTAGCAATCCCCTCCCTCAGCCCTTCTCTTCTTCTCCACCAACATTGAAGCCTGTGATCCCCTTTTCTGTACAGGGCTCAAACCATGTGGCCCTGTCCAACAATAAACCATCTTTCCAAGCAGCCTCCATGTCTCCAGTGTCTTTTCCCCCACTCTGAGCTGAACCCAAAAGGACATTTCTTTCAACAGTTCTATGTTAAAAGCAGGATAAAAACCTAATGTTGTAATAAAATTATAAGAGCTGCCCAGTACTGTAATTGTACCTCAGAGAGGAGGGGGGGAAAAAAAGGCGGGAAAATTGGGGATTCCGATTGGGTGATGGCTTCCTCCTCTGCAGCCAATCACAGGCTGCAGCAATTTCTGCCCACTGTTGCCCTTGGAGACTCCCTCCAATTTCTGAGGGGTTTTGAAGGCGAAGGTGGCAGAAGAGCCCTGAGGCTCCGTGGGTCAGGCTGCTCCCTTTGAGGCTGAGAGGCAAAGGAGGAAGGCTAAGAGAATAACAGAATAGCGGAATTGGAAGGAAGCATGGAGGTCTTTCTTGTCCAAGCCCCTCCCACAAGCAGGAGACCCTATACCATTTCAGACAAATATTGTCCAATCACTTCTTAAAAACCTCCAGTGATAGAGCGCTCACATCTTCTGAGAGAAAGAACTGGGTAAATCTAGTTTAAGAGAAAGAAGGACTAGGGGAGACATGATAGCAGCCTTCCGATACCTGCCACAAAGAAGAGGGAGTCAAACTATTCTCCAAGGCACCTGAGGGTAGAACAAGAAGCAATGGGTGGAAACTAATCAAGGAGAGAAGCAACCTAGAACTGAGGAGAAATTTCCTGACAGTTAGAACAATTAATCAATGGAACAGAAGTTGCCTCCAGAGGTTGTGAATGCCTCAACACTGGAAATCTTTGCTGGATACCCATTTGTATAGGGTTTCCTGCCTAGGCAGGGGGTTGGACTAGAAGACCTCCAAGGTCCCTTCCAAGTCTGCTATTGCATTGCATTGCATTGCATTGCATTGCATTGCATTGCATTGCATTGCATTGCATTGCATTGCATTGCATTGTATTGTATTGTATAAAGCCATCCCCCGATTAATTGTCCTCACTGTCAGGAAGTTCCCCCTTAGTTCTAGGTTGAATTTCTCCTTGATTAGTTTCCATCCATTGTTTCTTATCCTGCCTTTAGGTGCTTCAGTGCTCAATAGGTTGAGGCCCTCTTTGTGGCTCTCAAATATTGGAAGCCTATCGTATCACCCTAGTCCTTTCCTTTGTCAGATTAGATATACCCAGTTCTTGCAAGAGGGTGGGCATCTGCTGGGCCTTAAGGGGAAAGGGGCTTTCCAGGACAAGAAGGCCATCATGGAAAAGGCATGCTCCTCAAGTCCTGCTAGATAGCAGTGTTGAAGGAAAGGACCTTATGCCTACTCTAGCTAACAGAATAACAGAGTTGGAAGGGACCTTGGAGGTCTTCTAGTCCAACCCCCTGCTCAAGCAGGGAACCCTACACTACTTCAGACAAATGGCTGTCCAATCTCTTCTTAAAAATCTCCAGATTAGATACTTAGATGTCCTCATGTAAGATACGACCACAATTGAGACCAGAATTTCTGCTGTTAAGTGATAAAAATGTAAAAAAAACTAATAACGTGATAAAATTAAGAGGAGCTGCAATAAACATGTTACTAGGTTGGCAGCCTAGGGTCCTCCCTGTTGTTAAGCGAGCCAGTTGTTAAGTGAATCATGCCCGATGTTAGAACCTTGTTTTGCTGGGGTTGTTAAATGAATCACTGTAGTTCTTAAGTGAATCAAGCCATCATTAAGCAAATCCAGCTCTCCTCCTCATTCACTTTGCTTGTCAGAAGGCAGCTGGTAAGGTTGCAAATGGTGAGATGCTGAGATGCTGCAATCATCTTCACATGAACTTATTACCAAATTCTCGAACTTTGAGCACTTGACTGTGAGGATGTTGCTACCGTCACAAGTATGAGAACTGATTGTAAGTAATATTTTTCCATGGTGTTATAATTTTGAGCCGTCATTTAGCAAATGGCTGTATGTTGAGGACTGCCTGTATAGTTAGTTTTAACCAGGGAGACCCCATTTGTTGAAAGATGTTCATTTGACTCACTACTTTTTCTTATAAGTTTTTGTCTTTGGGCGTCTCATTCTTGGGCCTTGCATCCTAAAATTCTTGGAAGGCCATATGACAGCAAAGAACTTGTATCATCCTGAAGGAAAACAGCAATGGAAACAAGGCTTCTTCTTACTGCAAACCATTACTTAGAACAGTGGTTCCCAAACTTGGCAACTTTAAGACTTGTGGACTTCAACTCCCAGAGTTCTCCAGCCAGAAGAGCTAGCTGGAGAATTCTGGGAGTTGAAGTCCACAAGTCTTAAAGTTGCCAAGCTAGCTGGAGAATTCTGGGAGTTGAAGTCCACAAGTCTTAAAGTTGCCAAGTTTGGGAACCACTGGCTTAGAATGTGTGTCCCATTTTTTTGGCCATTCACTGGAGCAAACACTTATATTTAAAAGAATTAGCAGTAAAAAGAAACCAGGTTGCCAAAGAATAGGCTGGCTGGACACCATCAAACCTGACACCAGCCAAAGCATAGAACAACTCAAAGAAATAGTGTAAGATTGGAAGATATGGAGAGACCTGGCCCATAGAATTCCCATGAGTTGGACATGACTGAATAACATCCTCATCCTCATCTCCTGTTTCCTTGTTGCAGATAAATTATCTAGAAAGTTTTGCATACTTAACTATCAGTCTTATTGATTAGGGACAAAAGGCCGATGGCTGTAATATTGTAGGAATGAACCCACCTTCTGGAAGGAGCATCAGAGTATCAGGTGTGAATATACGTTGTTGCTTCTTACCTGTTAATTGCTATTGATCATGTGCTTTGTTTTCCAAATGTGTGTAATACGCATGCCAATTTAGCAATAGCAATAGCAGTTAGACTTATATACCGCTTCATAGGGCTTTCAGCCCTCTCTAAGCGGTTTACAGAGTCAGCATATTGCCCCCAACAATCCGGGTCCTCATTTTACCCACCTCGGAAGGACGGAAGGCTGAGTCAACCCTGAGCCGGTGAGATTTGAACAGCCGAACTGCAGAACTGCAGTCAGCTGAAGTAGCCTGCAGTGCTGCATTTAACCACTGCGCCACCTCGGCTTTGAGTACTGAGGGCTCTCAATGGGCGATGTTGTGTGATGTAGTCCTGAGAGCACATTTCTTTGCACTGCACCGAATAAACAGTGTCATCTCAACTGTTATCTCAAACCACATATATATGAAATTAATACATATTTCTAATGCATCTACATGCATTCCCAAGGCTCTTGTTTTAGGCTCAATACTCTTCAACATCTTCATCAATGACTTGGACAAGGGGATAGATGGGGAACTCATCAAATTTACAGATGACACCAAGCTGGCAGGAATAGCCAATACTCTAGGCTCAAGATACAGAAAAATCTTGACAGACTTGAATATTGGACGCTATCTAACAAAATGAAATTCAATGGTGAAACACATTGCACAGGTACAGTATGTGTGGTACCTTGCTCAATAGTAGTAACAGTGTGAGAGGGATCTTGGAGTCCTAGTGCAGAACCATTTAAATATGAGCCAGCAGTGTGCAGTAGCTGCCAAAAAAGCCAACACAGTTCTAGGCTGCATAAATAGGGATAGAATCAAGATCACATGAAGTGTTAATACCACTTTATAATGCCTTGGAAAGGCCACCTTGGAATACTGCATCCACTTTTGGTTGCCACAATGTAAAAAAGAGTGCAGAGAAGAGCAACAGAGAGGATTAGGAGACTGGAGGCTAAAACATATGAAAAACGGTTGCATGAACTGGGTATGTCCAACTTAATGAAAATAAGGATGGGGTGACATGACATGAAGCGGGAGTCAAGCTATTCTCCAAAGCTCCTGAGGGTACAACAAGAACAATGGGTAGAAACTAATCAAGAAGAGAAATAACTTAGAACTAAGGAGAAATTTTCTGACAGAACAATTAACTAACAATTAACAATTAACTTCATAGAAGATGCAAATGCTCCAACACTGGAAGTCTTTAAGAAGATGTTGGATAACCATTTGTCTGAAGTGCTGTAGGGTTTCCTATCTAAGCAGGGGGTTGGACTAGAAGACCTCCAATGTTCCTTCCAACTCTGTTACTCTAATAATCTAATTAACATGTATATGATAGAATAGAGTGCTCTGACAGTTCTGAATTGCATTGCCCAAAAGCATTTATTAACTTTTTTATTTTCATCTAGAAGCTTCAGAAGCAGCAGGTCATTCATTGGTGACTTTTAGCTCCGCATTTCAAACGATCCTTATGCTGAAAGAAAAAATTATCTTCCCTTCTCTGGATCTGGGATAGGAAAGACAGCGTCTTCAGCAATGCCGCATTGATTTGATCCTTTGACTATGCGCATGTAACCTTTCTCTCCCCAAAGAGTGGACCAGCTGTGAAGGTAAGAATACAGAACATTTATCTAGAGTTCTAGACAGTCACTTATCTGAAATAGTATAGGTTCTCCTGCTTGAGCAGGGGGCTGGACTAGTAGATCTCCAAGGTCCCTTCCAGCTCATTCATTCTATTGATTCTATTTCTGCAGTTCTGCAGCACAGTGGATCATTCATGATTCTAGCTGAAGTTTCGCCATCTCCAAAAGCATGGTGCAAAAGGTGGCTTTTTGCCATGTGTTAACAGGGAGGCCGCCATTTTTAAAAGATAATCTATATGGCAACATTAGACCAACTTCCTGGTCCATGGCTTCACAGAGAATAGGCAACCTGACTTCAAGATGGAAACTAAGCAAAAGAAGATCTGGGTATGTTTAGCCTGCAGACCTCACACAGCATCTGCTGGGACTCACTGCACAAATGGGACATAATAGCCGGCTCCATTCTGTGGGGTCCCATATCAAACTGTATATCATATCACGACTGACTGTAAACTGAGGGCATTCAAGTATGTTATACAATAAGTGAATTTCCCATTTTTTTACACCTCTGCAGACTAATGTCTGTTTATTTACCTGTTCTTTACGATCCAATAGCCTTTGCCCTCGCTGGTGGTGTTATAACCCACAATCAGCATAGCATGATTTATCTGTCTTTCTCCATGATAGTCTTCTCTATATATACCTGGGTAGAGAGAATAAGAAATAACCTAGTGAATAACCCATCCTTACTGGCAGCCAGATGCCCCACTCTATCTTAGCTGCAGCAGAGGCCTTTTTAATGATTGCATCTCTAATTTGAAATATGTCTTACTGGAGATGTTTTCCCTGGGCCTCCTTTGTGTAGGCACTGGACGAAACCCTTAGGCTATAATGGTATTTTCCAGCTTTTTCCAGAGAACCAATCCCCTACGACTATGTTGATCAAAGAGATTTCTTATTTTTCATTAGAGTCCTTTAGTTTTTCTTTTTCTTTTTTGTCTGTTTAATATGTTTAGCAACTATTTTATCCTGTGCTGCAGAAAAAGGTCACTCTAAAAATAAAGAATATTGAGAAGGGTCCTTGGTGCTCTCTGAGCTTGGTTGTTTTCTTGCAGATGTTTCATAACTGAACTGGGTAACATCATTAGTGATGAAACATCTGCAAGGAAACAACCAACCTCAGTGAACACCTACAAATCCTCATTTCAACCCTGAGCTACAAATATTCTTCTCCTATTGATTGAGAAAGGTTTGTGTAGTTTGGTGTTAACTCAAGAAAAATTCTGAGTTTACTTCTGCATACTAGTATAATAATACAATAGCAGAGTTGGAAGGGACCTTGGAGGTCTTCTAGTCCAACCCCCTGCCTAGGCAGGAAACCCTATACTGTTTCAGACAGATGGCTATCCAACATCTTCTTAAAGACTTCCAGTGTTGGGGCATTCACAACTTCTGAAGGCAACTTCTGTTCCACTGATTAATTGTTCTAACTGTCAGGAAATTTCTCCTCAGTTCTAAGTTGCTTCTCTCCTTGATTAGTTTCCACTCATTGCTTCTTGTCCTACCCTCAGATGCCTTGAAGAATAGTTTGACTCCCTTTTCTTTGTGGCAACCCCTGAGATATTGGAAGACTGCTAACATGTCTCCCCTGGTCCTTCTTTCTATTAAACTAGACATGCCCAGTTCCTGCAACCGTTCTTCATATGTTTTAGTCTCCAGTCCCCTAATCATCTTTGTTGCTCTTCTCTGCACTCTTTCTAGAGTGTCCACACCTTTTCTACATTGTGGTGACCAGAACTGAATGCAGTATTCCAAGTGTGGACTTACCAAGGCATTATAAAGAGGTGTTAACAGTTCACATGATAGTTGATTAACTGATTAGCCTTGCAATCTTATCAATAAAATAAAAATAAATTACATTGTCTAATTTCAGAATAGGGTATATGGGAGGAAATTAATGGTAAGATAGAAATGTTGCAGGATCCAATGTGGATCGGTAACCGGGACCAGAGGCTTTGTCTTCTGACCTTTTGGACTGGTGCTGGAGCTCATCTTCAGGGAACTTCTCTCCAGCATGAGTCCAAAAGCTCAGAAGACGACAATCTCTGGTCCCGGTGACCAACCCAAATTCAATCCTGCAGCATTATCCTGGGATACGTGTTTTCACCTTCATTCTTCAGATATAAATTTGTTAATACCAAGAGACAATAATTAAATAAATGAATCCCCCTTGCAAGGTGCCTCCAATGTATTGGGTTCATAGGACCAGTGTCTTAGTTATAAACTTAACAGTTCTATACTCAATATATACGTTTAAAACAGGGGTGGGTTCTGGCCGGCTTTACTGCCGGTTTGCTTGAGCGTGCGCGCTGTACGTGCATGTGCAGTTCAATTAAAAACAAGATGAGGGCGGCGACTGGGAAACTGGTTCAGGGGTGTGACAGGCCTGGGTCACTGCCGGTTCCAGTGACTCAGTCCGTCATACCACTACCGGTTCGGCCGAACCGGTCTGAACTGGTAGGAACCCACCTCTGATTTGAAGCCAGGAGGAAACATGACAATCTCTGGTTGGGATCCCAGTGGCATGAGTAAATAGAGATTTTTCTAGAACTTTAGTCAGCTCTTTTGTATTTCAAAGAATAGCCTTAACAATTTCTCCAACTGTCTGACCCTAGAGAAACTATGGTGGCTTTATTTTTTTTTAAAAGTAATCTTTATTAGTTATACATTTTTTTAAAGAGTAAAACATAGAAATACAAATACAATTTTAAACATACAACCCCCCCTTCCCCCCCGCGGTGACAGTCATTCACAGCCCAACTTTTTTTTCCTTCCTCATTGTTAGGTCTCTAAGCCACATCTTCTCATTACAAAATTCAGGGATCTGTTACAATACCCATGTTCACTTTTAGTTCCCATTGTTAACAACTGCTGTTTAACTTTCCCCGTTTTAAGTCCCTGCTCTTCTCCTTGTCGCCCACATATACCATAAGTTCCAGCTAAGGTAATGTTCCGTTTCTCCTTTGTCCCTCAGCCAACCCGTCATTCTGTCCATTTCTGCACATTCATAGATCTTTTTAATTATAGCATCTTCCGACGGTATGATAGTGGATTTCCAAAATTGTGCATAAGTTATTCTTGCGGCCACAATTATATGTAGGCTCAAATGCCATATTGAATTGCTCATGTTTTCTGGTTTAATGCTTAGTAGAAGGTTCTCGGGTTCCCATTCCATGCTTGCCCCAGTAACCTCTTTTAGCCATTTTTGAATCCTTCTCCAGTATTTCGTGGCCTCAGTACAGGACCACCAAATATGGTAGAATGTGCCATCCTTTCTTCCACATTTCCAACACAGTGGAGATAACCCAGGAAACATTTTGGCTAACCTCGTTGGGGGGAAGTGCCACCTATAAACCATCTCTGGTTATATGTTTTCTTTGAATGCTGTAGATATTGTAAGTTTAATGGTCTTACTCCATAGATCCCACCATTTGCCCATTTCAATCTCATAGCCAAAGTTTCTCTCCCATGCTATTAGAAGGCTTTTGTCCATCTCTTCATTAGCATCTTGGCAGGTCAAAAATTGATAAATCTTCGATAACATTTTCTTGTCTCCGCCAAACAAAATCTTATCTAGCCCCAGAGGGTTTGGGTAGATCCCAAACCGTACCTTATTGCTTTTAAACCTGTTTCTAACCTGTAAATATTCCCACCATTCCAGATTCCTGCCCTGCTGCTCTAATTCTATCTTTGTTTTCATGTTGCCATCTTCTGTCATAATGTCTTTATATGTTATGTTTCTTGTCCAATTAAATACACTGGGATGCGTTAAGGTCTCTAACGGTGCCAACCAGCACGGAACCCTAAGATAGTATTTTTTCCTCATCTTTTCCCAGACCCCCATCAAAATCTTCCGAATATAATGTCCCATGAAGTACCTATGGGGGGTGTCTCTTTCTTGCCAGAGGGAGGCATGCCATCCCTGGGGGAGGTCATGTCCCTCTATAGCCAATAGGCGCCTTCTACTCAACATCACCCAATCCTTCACCCATGTCATAATTGCTGCATTATAATATGCTTTCCAGTTGGGTACTCCGAAGCCTCCCAGTTCTTTACGTTTTTGCAATATTTGGGCTTTAATTCGTGCTTTCTTGCCTTGCCATATAAATCGAGCCACTATTGTCTCCAAAGATTTTTAAAAAAAATTTGTCCAATTTAGTTGGTGCCGTTTGAAACAGAAGCTAAAATTTCGGTAATACATATGTCTTAACTGTTGCAATCCTGCCCATCAAAGACAGTTGTTTACCACTCCAATTAGTCATATCCTTAGATACCTGCTGTAGCAATTTCATATAATTATCTACCTTGATAGAGGAACATCTCTCTGTGAGCCAAATTCCCAAGTATTGTATTTTATGGGCCATTTTAATCCCTAAGAGGCTTTGTACTTCCCTTTTCTGATTCAGAGTCATATTCTTAATTAACAGTTTTGTCTTCTCTTTGTTTATACGTAGCCCCGCTATCCTACCGTACCCCTCTATTTTACGTAAAAGTTGTATCCCAGAAGCCATAGGATCCTCCAGGATAAAAACGAGGTCGTCGGCGAAAGCCTGTACCTTAAATTCCTGAAGCACCTTAGTCAGCTCTTTTGTATTTTAAAGAATAGCCTTAACAATTTCTCCAACTGTCTGAAGCACCCCAGAGAAACATGGTGGCTTTATTAAATCAACCTGACAGTAAGAACAATCAATCAATGGAAAAACTTGCTTTCAAAGTTTGTGGGAGCTCCAACACTGGAGGCTTTTATGAAGGGACTGGATAACCATTTGTCAAAAATGGTCTCCTGTTTGAGCAGGGGATTGGGCTAGAAGACCTCCAAGGTTCCTTCCAACTCTATTATTCTGTTATTTTCTATTAACTCCACCCAGAAGCTATAAGGGAACCAAAGGAACAAAAGGTGAACAGCACCATATAGACATGTCAGGCACTGATGTTAAAGGAGACAGAATAACAGAATCAGAAGGGACCTGGAGAGCTTCTACTCCAACCATTGCTCAATCAAGACATCAAACAGCATATTGTTCAAACATCTCTCCAATCTCTTCTTGAAAAACTCCAATGTTGGAGCATCCACAACCTCTGAAGCGGTTCCACTGATTAACTGTTCTCACTGTCAGAAAATTTCTCCTTAGTAGTAGGTTGGATTTCTCTTTAATGATCTTCCACTGGTTACTTCTTGTCCTGCCTTCCAATGCTTTGGAGAATAGGTTGACCCCTTCTTCTTTGTAGCAGCCCCTTAGATATTGGAAGACTGCTATCATGTCACCCCTAGTCCTCCTTTTCATTAGAGTAGAGACACCCAATTCCTGCAACTGTTCTTCATATGTTTTAGCCTCCAGTCCCCTAATCATCTTTGTTGCTCTTCTCTGCCCTCTTTCCAGGCCATCCTGGGCTTACATTCAATTGCCAAAAACCCCAAACATTTGATCCTGGAGGGACCAAATGCTCCCAGCCCATCCCATTGTATCACACAAAAGGTGCAGGAAACTACCCACAGACAAGGAATAGCAAAGGTCCAGGAGAAGAAGATGATAGGCATTCTGTCACACAACCATTTTTCTTCTCCAGAGATACACACAATTCCAAGACAGATAACTAATAAATAAAGCAGTTAATGGTGGAGAATATTGATTGGCACCAGGCTGTTAGTTGGCCAGGAAGATGGAAAATAGTGACCACCTCCAAGGAAGAAGCTGTGTTCAAAAGTTGGGCTCTAAGAGTCATATAGCTGGCCCCACAATCCCAGCGATGATGCAACCGGAGAAGTCTCTGGGACCAAATGAAAATTTCCCCAATAACCACCTGAGCAATAGCACAGACTTATATACCTCTTCAGGGTGCTTTACAGCCCTCTCTAAACGATTGACAGAGTTCATTTTGCCCCCAACAATCTGGGTCCTGATTTTACCAACCCTGTGAGAATGGAAGGTTTAGTGTACCTCGAGCTGGTGATAATCGAACTGCTGGCAATTGGCAGAGTTAGCCTGCAATAGTGCATTCAACACAGCCAAGCCTTCAAAACAAATCAGCCTACCTAATAGAAAAATCTACATAAGCTGATCTTGTCACCATCTTGGAAAGAAAAACATAACCCTTTAGTACTTAGAAAGAGTATGGCCTCATCAGTGTTAAATATTAGTTGGCAGAGGAGATGGCAAGAACCACAAGGTCAAATGTGAGCCCCCTCAGGAACCTTACCTGACTTATAGAAGCCGAACTTGCTGCTCCCAGCATCTATTCCAACAGAAACTGGACCAATCTTGGCCACAGCTTCCTGAAGACCTTTTTCATCCTTCTCCATGATCTTTCCGAATGAGCTACATCTGGTAATAGATTCCTCAGGATTATAGCGACAAGGCATACCATCCTGCAGAAGAAAATGGTGATTCTAAGAGATTGTTGCCATTGAAGGGATTTAATAGAAATTGTCTCCATCCATGATTCAAACGATTTCCATCTTATTGCTGGAGGCATTATCAACTAGAGACAGAGCAAAACAGTTCATCTTATAGCTTGCAGAAGGAATGGACAGGGGCATACACAGATTTCATAGTTTATTACCGTTCTGTCATAAGGGTAGGATTTTTCTGAATTGATCCCGCCTCGCTTCCGCACAGTTTCAAAAGCTTCCAACTCAAATCCACCCTGGCACCCTTTATAATCTGGGTCACCGGAACAGTCAATAAGATTTTGTTCGCTCAGCGAGATCAGCTTCCCCGTCTTCTTGAAATGCATGCCTTCCAGAGCACCAGTGGCACTGAAGGCCCAGCATGAGCCACAGTCACCCTGGGTTAAAAAAAGAAAAAAGAAAAGCTGGAGTGATCCACTGAGCATGTGACAACTCAGTATAGAATAGCAGAGTTGGAAGGAAAATCAAAGCTCTTCTAGTGTATACGCAGCCCTCTGCTTGGGCGGGAGATACTATGCCATTGCTGACAAAGGACTTTCCAATCTCTTCTTAAAAAATTTGAGTGACAGAACACACAACATCTGGAGGAAGCCCCTCCGCTGATTAATTGTTCTCAATTTATATTCCTTTAACAATTCTCAGTACTTGGTAGTAAGCAGGTGGACAAAAATGAGTTCTAACAGGATTAAAGTTTTGGGGATGAATTTAAGAGAAAAGAATTTAGCTTTATCTGCAAGTCTTTGTGAATCTGTCAAATTCTAATGGGACCAAATGAACAGATCAGAACACTCTTCCTTTCCTTCAAAACATCTCTACGTAATACCCAGAACCACCCACCACAACCCACCTGATCCTTGACGTTGGTGACACCACCTTTGATTCTCCAGTCCATGTGATCAGGGATATCCGGATTTTCTGAAGATTTGAACGGGATCCCTTTGACTTTACTTACATTATGAGAAAGCAGGCAATGCAGCCTCTTGCCAAGTTCTTCATTGGTCTGAGGAGGAGAAAAACAATCTTAACAGGTCTCCATTTCTACTTCTCATATTTCTCCTTAATCAGTTTTATCCTATGATCAAATGCAAAGAATTAGGTTATGAACAAACAAAACCTGGTTATCACAGTGGAGTTTTTGTATAGTTAAGTCTACTGCATGTTTTCCAATTTTGGCGACTTTTAAGATGTCTAGACTTCAACTCCCAGAATTCTGCAGCCTCCGTGAATCAGCTCAAACACCTGGCAGGTAAAATGCTAACATTCCCATTCTGGATAATAGACTGGGAGAGATTGTAAAGATGAATTCACAGAGATGATTAAACGCATCCAGTGTTAAAAATTATGTATTTGTAAGTGCTGGAATATTAGAACTCTGTACTCAGATGAAATGATTGCAAATTATCAATAATTCCATTGCGGGTGGCCTTTGGCTGGGTCTGCTTGATGTGCTCTTGGCATTCTGAAGCTACAATGTGATGTAAATGAATGTGATGTCAGAATAGCAATCATGTGGTCATCAATATAACATTGGTCATTGGATTCAAGTTCTGCAATATCGTATGATTGTAAAAACCATGTACTGGAAAGAGAAAGGTTCATGACCACTTCATTCATGGAAGCTCACTGGGGGCCTTTGGGCTGAGAAAGAGCAAGCATCCCAATCTTTGTCTTGAGGTTTTTGACATGGGAAGTGGGAATAGTACATTTGGCATCTGGAACTTCAAGGAAAGGGGACATCTATTCCTAATAAATAAGTGAAAACTAGAGTGATTTGTTGAGATGGTGGCTAAAAAAATCAGAGGTAGGTAGGTAGATAGACAGTCGGACAGACAGACAAACAGACAGAGAGACAGATGAATGATCCAGGCTTACCAAATCGCCAAAGTGGTTCATGCCAAGCCAGTAGTTGTATTTTCCCAGGTCAGCCTGCTTGTTATGGTCTTGGATCATCTGCAAATTCTCCTCCCACACGGCTCTTCGGAAGGATTCTTCCTCCTCCTGGGAAGCCAAGAAATGGAAGATCCCTTAGTTTCATCAGCCTAAACAAGTGGCACCTAGAAGATCTAGAACTCATATTCTCTTCCATAAAAGATTTCTCAGACTAGAATTCAATCACCCAGGAATGGAAGAAATTCCCTTCAATTTTCATGATTCCTTGCAAATCATGTATGAAGACATAGAGCAGAAGGTAAGTTTCTAAACATTGCTATTCTAAGTTGAAATCAAGGTAAGTTTATGGAACTGGAACATTTGAAGTGAAAGAAGGATGTTTGTTCATGTGGGACAGAAACTACAGAAGAAAATCAGGAGTGACAGCCAGCCCCCATTGTATCAGAACTATTAAATCAAAATACAGAGATTTCATTTGAGTATCATTGGAACAAACTCACCTGAGCGTATTCTTTACGGTGAGTGGCCTTCCAGTCTCTCCATGTCCCCTCCAGGGTTGGATCCAAAGCTGTGGACAAAGTCCTCAGGGAGACCAACCAGATGAGGGCCACCACCGAGGCAGACAACATTGTCTTTCTCTAGGAGAAGGAAAAGATGAGAATTGAAGAACTCAGCCTTAATGTGGTAGCATGATAAGTTACAGCCCAGTAACATCTGGTTGAGAAAAGTTCCAAATCCTCACTTACGGTGCTAAAAAAACAGATTAAAACTATTCAATTATTGTTAAATGCTTAAATCAAATGAGAGCATGAATATCTTTGGAAAATTTGAGGTAGCCAACTGGAACCTCACCTCAAGAGGTTTATACAAAAAGCAGAAAGACAGATGTTAAACAAAACTGCAGCAGCCCCTTTTATAAACGAACATATAATTGCCACTTCCCACTGCCCTTAATTGACATTAACAAGGAAAGAGCATATCTTTAGAATTCTTTAGAAAGTATTTTTTTTTCATTTCAGTAAGATAATGTTCTTTTAACTTTCTTTCTTGGAGATTTTATTTGGAGGGAAGGGAATCCTATAAAGCAAAATAGCTGCAAGAAAGCCACTGATTAGATTGCTGACCTAAATCGTATCTCCTAACCATGGAAACTTTATTGACTTTGTGTGGTTGCAGCCGTTTTAATGTCCTATGAAGATAAATTTCATGCTTGATTTCTATCTAGCTCTTCTTTCTATCTGGATTCTTGGTAAAATCATGAGTTCCACCCTGCTCCACCCAAGCAGGAGATACAAAAACAATGGCAGTTATTACTAACTGTGGGGTAATATGTCAATTGAGGGTGCATCTTTATTTGGACAAACGTCACTCAAGGTTGAAGAATGGATTCTTTAACCTTGAGAACAGTTTATTAAATGCTCACGCTAAAATGATTATGATTTGGTATTTAGTTTCCCGACATGGGTTCAACATGCAATTCAGACAGGCCTAATATAGTTAGTCCTCAACTTACAATCAAAATTGAGCCCAAAGATTATGTTACTAAGTGAGAAATTTATTGCCACATTTGTTAATTGAATCACTGCAGCTGATAAATTAGTAACACGATTGTTCAGTGACTTTGCTGAACATTGACTTCGCTTGTCAGAAGGCAGCTGGGAAGGTTGCAAATGGCGGTCACAAAACCCTGAGGTGCTGCAGCCATCTTCACATGAGCTTGTTGCCAAGTTCTCAAAATTTGATCACTTGACTGTGAGAATTTTGCCACAGTCACACGTATCAAAACTGGTTGCAAGTCACTTTTTTCAGTGGTGTTATAACTGTGAAGAGTCATTAAGCGAATGGTGGTATGTTGAAGACTGCCTGTATAGCTGGTTTTAGCCAGAGTGACCCCCATTTATTGAAATATGTTCATTTGGCTCGCCCATTTTTTAAGGTGTTTTTGTCTTGGGGTCTCTCATTCTTCATACACCCAGGCCTTAAAATTCTTGGAAGGCTATATGATATGTTTGAAAGAATTGGTGGAAAAAGAAACCAGGCCACCAAAGAATAGGAGGGCTGGACACCATCAAACCTAACACCACCAAAGCATAGAACAATTCAAATTAATAATGCAAGAATTGAAGATGTGGAATGACCTGACGCATAGAATTGCCAAGAGTTGGACATGATTGATTCATTGAATGAGTATAATCATCATCATCATCTCCCATTTTCATGTTTCATATCTTGAAAGATTTGCACACTTAACTATCAGCCGTATTGATTAGGGATAGAGGGGTGAGGGCTGTAATATTGTAGGAATGAACCCACCTTCTGGAAGGGGTATCCTCCACTCTATCAGGGGTGTGTATATATGTTGTTGCTTCTTAACTGGTAATTGCTATTGATCATGTGCTTTGTTTTCCAAATGTGTGTAATACACATGCCAATTTGAGTACTGATTGCTCTCAATGGGCGATGTTGTATGATGTAGTCCTGAGAGCACATTTCTTTGCACTGCACCGAATAAACAGTGTCATCTCAACTGTTATCTCAAACCACATGTGTGTGAAATTAATACATATTTCTTATGCACATTTTCTGTGGGGGTTTTTACAGTACTAGTCACACCAGGAATTCTGACATTCCACGTGGAAATATGCCACATTTATATCAACACTATAACCCTAACTAACACTTCAATAAGGCATTTGATAAAGTAGATCATAACCTACTACTAGATAAAGTAGAAAAATGTGGGTTAGAGAGCATCACCACCAGATGGATTCCTAACTGGTTGACCAACCACACTCAACGCACAGTTCTCAATGGAACTGCTTCTACATGGAGGGCAGTATGCAGTGGAGTACCCCAGGGCTCTGTTTTAGGCCCAGAACTCTTTAACATCTTCATCAATGACTTGGACAAGGGGATAGATGGGGAACTCATAAAATTTGCCAATGACCCTAAACTGGCAGGAATAGCCAACACTCCAGAAGACAGGCTCAAGATACAGAAGAATCTTGACAGACTTGAACATTGAGCTCTAACAAAATGAAATTCAATGGTGAAAAAAGTAAGGTTCTACATTTAGTCAAGAAAAACAAAATGCACAGGTACAGTATATTTGGTACCTTGCTCAATAATAGTAACTGTGAGAGGGATCTTTGAGTCCTAGTGGACAACCATTTAAATATGAGCCAGCTGTGTGCAGCAGCAGCCAAAAAAGCCAACACAGTTCTAGGCTGCATAAACAGAGGGACAGAATCAAGATCATGTGAAGGGTTAATACCACTTTATAAGGCCTTGGTAAGGCCACACTTGGAATAACGCATCCAGTTTTGGTCACCCCGATGTAAAAAAGATATTGAGACTTTAGAATGAGTTCAGAGAAGACCAACCAAGATGATTAGTGAACTGGAGGCTGAAACATATGAAGAATGGTTACAGGAACAAGTTTAATGAAAAGGAAGACTAGGGGAGACATGATAGCAGTGTTCCAATATCTCAGGAGATGCCACAAAGAAGAAGGAGTCAGGCTTTTCTCCAAAGCCACTGCGGATAGGACATGAAGCAATGAGTAGAAACTTGCCCTTCATGGTATTGGACCTGGGTACTTGAGAGACCGCCTGCTGCCAATTACCTCCAATAGACCGATTAGATCCCACAGATTAGGCCTCCTCCGAATTCCATCCGCCGGCCAATGCCAACTGGCGACTACCCGGAGGATAGCCTTCTCTGTGGCTGTTCCGACCCTCTGGAACGAACTCCCCGTGGAGATTCGAACCCCCACCACCCTCCAGGCCTTCCGCAAAGCCCTTAAAACCTGGCTATTCCGGCAGGCCTGGGGCTAAAGAGCTTCTGCCCCCCCTTCTCGAATGGTATGGTTGTTGTGTGTTTTTTAAATTGTGTATTGTTTGTTTGTCTTTTATCCCCTGTTTGTACCTCCTTTCCCTTGACTGAGTTGTGAGCCGCCCTGAGTCCCCTTCGGGGAAAAGGGCGGCATATAAATGAAATAAATCCTAATCCTAATCCTAATCAAGGAGAGAAGCAACTTAGAACTAAGGAGGAATTTCCTGACAGAACAATTAATCAGTGGAACAGCTTGCTTCCAGACTTTGTAAATGTTCCAACACTGGAAATTTTTTAGAAGATGTTGGATATCCATTTGTCTGAAGTGGTACAGTGTTTTCTGCCTAAGCAGGGGGTTGGACTAGCAGACCTCCAAGGCTCCTTCCAACTCTGTTACTCTAATAATCTAATTAACATGCATATGATAGAATAGAGTGTGCTTTGACAGTTCTGAATAGCATTGCCCAAAAGTATTTATTAACTTTTTTTTTCTCCCAGAAGCTTCAGAAGCAGCAGGTTATTCATTGGTGACTTTAGCTCCGCATTTCAAAAGATCTTTATGCTGAAAAAAGATATTACATTCCCTTCTCCGGATCTGGGATAGGAAAGACGGCATAATCGGCGACATTGCATTCATTTGATCCTTTGACGAGGCGCATGTAACCTTTCTCTCCCCAAAGAGTGGACCAGCTGTGAAGGGAAGAATACAGAATCTTTATTTCTAGAATTCTGCAGCACAGTGGATCATTCATGATTCTAGCCATAGTTTCCCCATCTCCAAAAGCATGGTGCAAAAGGAGGCTTTTTGCCATGTGTTAACAGGGAGGCTGCCATTTTTAAAAGAAGAGCTATATGGCAACATTACACCAACTTCCTGCTCCATGGCTTTACAGAGGAGAGGCAACCTGACTTCAAACTAAACATAAGAAGATCTGAATATGGTTAGCCTGCAGACCTCACCCAGCATCTGCTGGGATTCACTGCATCAATAAGGCATTGTATCCTCGTCCCCTCTGTGGGTTCCTGTGTCCATATCATATCATGACCAACTGTAAACTGAGGACATATTACTGCTATTGTATCAGATTTCTTCTTCTTCATATAAATGTTGCTGTGCCTTAATGGTTAGATGGCCTAGACATTACTACCTGAATATGGAATTTTTAAACGTTCAGATTTTACATGGACTTTTTAATCTAGATAAAATGTCAATATAAAATGCAAGTCCATGGATGATATGCCATATGCTAACTATGCTAAATAAATAAATTGTCTGCAGAAGGGGCAGCCAAGGGGGACTGATGTCTGAAGGAGGTTGTAACATGGAAGAGGAAATGGCCTTATTCCATATTGCCCCAGAAGACAAGAGCATAAAAGAAGCAATGGGCCTTAACTACAACGAAGACGGTACAAGCTAAACCTCCAAAGGGCTTTCCACATAATTTGGATAAATGCTTGATCCGAATGAGAATTCATTTGCAATTTCCCACAGTGCAGATGATATCTTCACATGGAATTTTAACAGAAGATAGAGGTTATAAGGCAGATGCACTCCTGCGAATATTGTGGGTGCCTTGCCCATCTTTACAGAAAGCTAAGACAGAGTTCAAATATCGAAGTGCTCCAGGTAAGAAAAAGCTTCCCATTCTATTTTCAGGTGATGCTACTCGGAGATCACCTTCCTCAGCTAACGTCCTCGGTATGAGTTGGACGACAACTCCCACCATCTCTAAATACTTCAGAAGTATTGTCTTCAAACCAAGCTGAAAGACACTCTTGGGAGATGCAAAATTAATATTTTAAGCTGCCAAGAATTACCCTGTGGTAGGATGGACGGCCAATAAATTTAATAAATAAAATAAAATTTTCCATGGGAAAATACCATGTGGAAAACAAGTAAGTTACACAGTAGGTAAATTTCCAATTTCCTTCAGTTCTGCAGACTGATTTCTCTTTACTCACCTGTTCTTTAGGATCCAATATCCTTTGCCCTCACTGGAGTTGTTATAACCCACAATCAGCATTGCATGATTTATCTGTCTTTCTCCACCATGTTGTTCCTTATATATACCTGGATAGAAAGAAAAAAAAATAACCTAGTGAATAATTCATCCTTACTGCCATCCAGATGCCCCACCCTTTCTTAGCCTCTGATTTGAAGCCAGGAGGAAATATGACAATCTCTGGTTGGGATCCCAGTGGCATGAGTAAATAGAGATTTTTCTGGAAACATGGTCAGCTCTTTTGTATTTCAAAGAATAGCCTTAACAATTCCTCCAACTGTCTGACGCAGCCCAGAGAAACTATGGTGGTTTTGTTAAATCAACCTGACAGTAAGAACAATCAATCAATGGAAAAACTGGCTTTCAAAGGTTGTGGCTGCTCCAACACTGGAAGCTTTTAAGAAGGGACTGGATAACCCTTTGTCAAAAATGGTCTCCTGCCTCAACAGGAGGTTTGGCTAGAAGACCTCCAAGGTTCCTTCCAACTCTATTATTCTGTAATTTTTTATTAACTCCACCCAAAAGCTGTAAGGGGACCAAAGGAACAAAAGGTGAACAGCGCCATATAGACATGTTGGGCACTGATGTTAAAGGAGACAGAATAACAGACTCAGAAGGGACCTGGGAGAGCTTCTACTCCAACCATTGCTCAATCAAAACACCCAACAGCATATTGTTCAAACATCTCTCCAATCTCTTCTTGAAAAGCTCCAATGTTGGAGCACCCACAACTTCTGAAGCGGTTCCACTGATTAACTGTTCTCACTGTCAGAAAATTTCTCCTTAGTTCCAGGTTGGATCTCTCTTTAATGAACTTCCACTGGTTACTTCTTGTCCTGCCTTCCAATGCTTTGGAGAATAGGCTGGCCCCTTCTTCTTTGTAGCAGCCCCTTAGATATTGGAAGACTGCTATCATGTCACCGCTAGTCCTTCTTTTCATTAGAGTAGAGACACCCAATTCCTGCAACTGTTCTTCATATGTTTTAGCCTCCAGTCCCCTAATCATCTTTGTTGCTCTTCTCTGCCCTCTTTCCAGGCCATCCTGGGCTTACATTCAATTGCCAAAACCCCCAAACATTTCATCCTGGAGGGACCAAATGCTCCCAGCCCATCCCATTGTATCACACAAAAGATGCAGGAAACTACCCACAGACAAGGAATAGCAAAGGTCCAGGAGAAGCAAGATGATAGGCATTCTGTCACACAACCATTTTTCTTCTCCAGAGATACACACAAATCCAAGACAGATAACTAATAAATAAAGCAGTTGATGGTGGAGAATATTGATTGGCATCAGGCTATTAAGAGTCATATAGATGGCCCCACAATCCCAAAAATGATGCAACCCGGGAAACCTCTTGGGCCAAATGAAAATTGCCCAAATAACCACCTGAGCAATAGCACTTAGACTTATCTACCTCTTCAGGGTGCTTTACAGCCCTCTCTAAGCGATTGACAGAGTTCATTTTGCCCCCAACAATCTGGTCCTCATTTTACTGACTTCGGAAGAATGGAAAGCAGAGTCAACCTTGCGCTGTTGGGGTTTGAACTGCTGAGAGTGGGAAGAATTATCCTGCAATATTCCATTCCAATCACTGTACCACCATGTTATCCTAGCACAGCAAAGTCTTTAAACCAAACCAGCAAATCTAACAGAAAAATCTCCATAAGCTGACCTAAAATAAAGTAAAAGCTCTCTTTTCACCATCTTGAAAACAACAAGATAACCCTTTAATACTTAGAAAGAGTATGGCCTCATCAGTGTTAAACATTAGTTGGCAGAGGAGATGGCAAGAACCACAAGATCAAATGTGAGCCCCCTCAGGAACCTTACCTGACTTATAGAAGCTGAACTTGCTACTCCCAGCATCTATTCCAACAGAAACTGGACCAATCCTGGCCACAGCCTCCTGAAGACCTTTTTCATCCTCCGATGTGATCTGTCCATATGAGCTACATCTGGTAATAGATTCCTCAGGATTATAGCGACAAGACATACCATCCTGCAGAAGAAAATGGTGATTCTAAGAGATTGTTGCCATTGAAGGGATTTAATAGAAATTGTTTCCATCCATGACTCAAATGATTTCCATCCTATTGCTGGAGGCATTATCAACTAGACACATAGAGCAAAACAGTTCATCTTGATGCATGCAGAAGGAATGGGCTGGGAGATACACAGATTCATTCATTTATTACCGTTCTGTCATAAGGGTAGCTTTTCTCTGAATTGATCCCGCCTCGCTTCCGCACAGTTTCAAAAGCATTCTCCATAAGACTACCCTGGCACCCTTCAAACTCTGGATCACCGGAACAGTCAATAAGATTTTGTTCGCTCAGTGAGACCAGCTTCCCCGTCTTCTTGAAATGCATGCCTTCCAGAGCACCAGTGGCACTGAAGGACCAGCATGAGCCACATCCACCCTGTGTTAAAAAAGAAAAAAGAAAAGCTGGAGTGATCCACTGAGCATGTGACAACTCTGTATAGAATAGCAGAGTTGGAAGGGAAATCAAAGCTCTTCTAGTGCATCCGCAGCTTTCTGCTTGGGCGGGAGATACTATGCCATTGCTGACAAACGAATTTCCAATCTCTTCTTAAAAACTTTGAGTGATAGAACACACCCAACATCTGGAGGAAGCCCCTCCGCTGATTAATTGTTCTCAATTTATATTCCTTTAACAATTCACAGTACTTGGTAGTAAGCAGGTGGACAAAAATGAGTTCTAACAGGATTAAAGTTTTGTGGATGAAGTTAAGAGAAAAGAATTTAGCTTTATCTGCAAGTCTTTGTGAATCTGTCAAATTCTAATGGGACCAAATGGACAGATCAGAACACTCTTCTTTTCCTTCAAAACACCTCTATGTAATACCCAGAACCACCCACCACAACTCACCTGATCCTTGACGTTGGTGACACCACCTTTGATTCTCCAGTCCATGTGGTCAGGGATATCCGGATTTTCTGAAGATTTGAACGGGATCCCTTTGACTTTACTTACATTATGAGAAAGCAGGCAATGCAGCCTCTTGCCAAGTTCTTCATTGGTCTGAGGAGGAGAAAAACAATCTTAACAGATCTCCATTTCTACTTCTCATATTTCTCCTTAATCAGTTTTATCCTATGATCAAATGCAAAGAATTAGGTTATGAACAAACCAAACCTGGTTATCACAGTGGAGTTTTTGTATAGTTAAGTCTACTGCATGTTTTCCAATTTTGGCGACTTTTAAGATGTCTAGACTTCAACTCCCAGAATTCTGCAGCCTCCGTGAATCAGCTCAAACACCTGGCAGGTAAAATGCTAACATTCCCATTCTGGATAATAGACTGGGAGAGATTGTAAAGATGAATTCACAGAGGTGGTTAAATGCATCCACTGTTTAAAATTATGTATTTGTAAGTGCTGGAATATTAGAACTCTGTACTCAAATGGAATGCTTTCAAATTATCAATAATTCCATTGCGGGTGGCCTTTGGCTGGGTCTGCTTGATGTGCTCTTGGCATTCTGGAGCTACAATGTGATGTAAATGAATGTGATGTCAGAATAGCAATCATGCGGTCATCAATATAACATTGGTCATTGGATTCAAGTTCTGCAATATCGTATGATTGTAAAAACCATGTACTGGAAAGAGAAAGGTTCATGACCACTTCATTCATGGAAGCTCACTGGGGGCCTTTGGGCTGAGAAAGAGCAAGCACCCCAATCTTTGTCTTGAGGTTTTTGACATGGGAAGTGGGAATAGTACATTTGGCATCTGGAACTTCAAGGAAAGGGGACATCTACGCCTAATAAATAAGTGAAAACTAGAGTCATTTCTTGAGCTAGAGGCTAAAGAAATCAGAGGTAGGTAGGTAGATAGACAGTCAGATGGACAGACAAACAGACAGAGAGACAGACAAATGATCCCGGCTTACCAAATCACCAAAGTGGTTCATGCCAAGCCAGTAGGTGTATTTTCCCAGGTCAGCCTGCTTGTTATGGTCTTGGATCATCTGCAAATTCTCCTCCCACACGGCTCTTCGGAAGGATTCTTCCTCCTCCTGGGAAGCCAAGAAAGGGAAGATCCCTTAGTTTCATCAGCCTAAACAAGTGGCACCTAGAAGATCTAGAACTCATATTCTCTTCCATAAAAGATTTCTCAGACTAGAATTCAATCACCCAGGAATGGAAAAAATTCCCTTCAATTTTCATTTAGTTCACAGGACACTATTCCTCGCAAAGCATGTATGAAGACATAGAGCAGAAGGTAAGTTTCTAAACATTGCTATTCTAAGTTGAAATCAAGATAAGTTTATGGAACTGGAACATTTGAAGTGAAAGTAGAATGCTTGTTCCTGTGGGAAAGAAACTACAGAAGAACATCAGGAGTGACAGCCAGCCCACATTGTATCGGAACTGTTAAAGCAGTATACAACAATTTCGTTTGAGTATTACTGGAGCAAACTCACCTGAGCGTATTCTTTACCATGAGTGGCCTTCCAGTCTCTCCATGTCCCCTCCAGGGTTGGATCCAAAGCTGTGGACAAGGTCCTCAGGGAGACCAACCAGATCAGGGCCACCACCGAGGCAGACAACATTGTCTTTCTCTAGGAGAAGGAAAAGATGAGAATTGAAGAACTCAGCCTTAATGTGGCAGCATGATAAGTTACAGCCCAGTAACCTCTGGTTGACAAAAGTTCCAAATCCTCACTTACGGTGCTAAAAAAACAGATTAAAACTATTCAATTATTGTTAAATGCTTAAATCAAATGAGAGCATGAATATCTTTGGAAAATTTGAGGTAGCCAACTGGAACCTCACCTCAAGAGGTTTATACAAAAAGCAGAAAGACAGATGTTAAACAAAACTGCAGCAGCTCCTTTTATAAGCGAACATATAATTGCCACTTCCCACTGCCCTTGATTGACGTTTACAAGGAAATAGCACATCTTTAGAATTCTTTAGAAAGTATTTTTTTTTTTCATTTCAGTAAGATAATGTTCTTTTAACTTGCTTTCTTGGAGAAAGCAAAATAGCTGCAAGAAAGCCACTGATTAGATTGCTGACCTAAATCGTATCTGCTAACCATAGAAATTTTATTGACTTTGTGTGGTTGCAGCCGTTTTAATGTCCGATGAAGATAAATTTCATGTTTGATTTCTATCTAGCTCTTCTGTCTATCTTGATTCTTGGTAAAAGCATGAACTCCACCCAAGCAGGAGATACAAAAACAACAGCAGTTATTACTAACTGTGGGGTAACATGTCAATTGAGGGTGCATCTTTATTTGGACAAACGTCACTCAAGGTTGAAGAATGGATTCTTTAACCTTGAGAACAGTTTATTAAATGCTCACGCTAAAATGATTATGATTTGGTATTTATTTTCCAGACATGGGTTCAACATGCAATTCACACAGGCCTAATATATGTAGTCCTCAACTTACAATCAAAATTGAGCCCAAAGATTATGTTACTAAGTGAGAAATCTATTGCAACATTTGTTAATTGAATCACTACAGCTGATAAATTAGTAGCACGGTTGCTCAGTGACTTTGCTGAACATTGACTTCGCTTGTCAGAAGGCAGCTGGGAAGGTTGCAAATGGCGATCACAAAACCCTGAGGTGCTGCAACCATCTTCACACGAGCTTGTTGCCAAGTTCTCGAAATTTGACCACTTGACTGTGAGAATGTTGCCATGGGCACACGTATCAAAACTGGTTGTAGGTCACTTTTTTCTGTGGTGTTATAACTGTGAAGAGTCATTAAGCGAATGGTGATATGTTGAAGACTGCCTGTATAGGTGGTTTTAGAAAGAGAGACCCCCATTTATTGAAAGATGTTCACTTGGCTCACCCATTTTTTAAGGTGTTTTTGTCTTGGGGTCTCTCATTCTTTGGCCTTACACCCAGACCTTAAAATTTTTGAAAGGCTATATGATATGCTTGAAAGAATTGGCGGAAAAAGAAACCAGGCCACCGAAGAATAGGAGGGCTGGACACCATCAAACCTAATACCAACAAAGCATAGAACAATTCAAATTAATAGTGCAAGAATTGAAGATGTGGAATAACCTGACTCATAGAATTGCCAAGAGTTGGACATGATTGATTCATTGAATGAGTATAATCATCATCATCATCTCCCATTTTCGTGTTTCATATCTTGAAGGATTTGCACACTTAACTATCCAAATGTGTGTAATACACATTCCAATTTGAGTACTGAGGGCTCTCAATGGACGATGTTGTGTGATGTAGTCCTGAAAGCATATTTCTTTGCACTGCACCGAATAAACAGTGTCATCTCAACTGTTATCTCAAAATACAAATTTCTTATGCACATTTTCTGTGGGTTTTTTTTACAGTACTAGTCACACCAGGAATTCTGACATTCCATGTGGAAATTTGCCACATTTATACCAACACTATAACCCTAACTAACACTTCCATAAGGCATTTGATAAAGTAGATCATAACCTACTACTAGACAAAGTAAAAAATGTGGGTTAGAGAGTATCACCACCAGATGGATTCCTAACTGGTTGACCAACCACACTCAACGCACAGTTCTCAATGGAACTGCTTCTACATGGAGGGCAGTATGCAGTGGAGTACCCCAGGGCTCTGTTTTAGGCCCAGTACTCTTCAACATCTTCATCAATGACTTGGACAAGGGGATAGATGGGGAACTCATAAAATTTGCAAATGACCCTAAGCTGGCAGGAATAGCCAACACTCCAGAAGACAGGCTCAAGATACAGAAGAATCTTGACAGACTTGAATATTGAGCTCTAACTAACAAAACAAAATTCAATGATGAAAAAAGTAAGGTTCTACATTTAGTCAATAAAAACAAAATGCACAGGTACAGTATATTTGGTACCTTGCTCAATAATAGTAACTGTGAGAGGGATCTTTGAGTCCTAGTGGACAACCATTTAAATATGAGCCAGCTGTGTACAGCAGCAGCCAAAAAAGCCAACACAGTTCTAGACTGCATAAACCGAGGGAGAGAATCAAGATCACGTGAAGTGTTAATACCACTTTATAAGGCCTTGGTAAGGCCACACTTGGAATAGTGCATCCAGTTTTGGTCACCCCGATGTAAACAAGATATTGAGACTTTAGAAAGAGTTCAGAGAAAACCAACCAAGATGATTAGCGAACTGGAAGCTGAAACATATGAAGAATGGTTACAGGAACAAGTTTAATGAAAAGGAAGACTAGGGGAGACATGATAGCAGTGTTCCAATATCTCAGGGGATGCCACAAAGGAGTCAAGCTATTCCCCAGAGCCACTGCATGTAGGACATGAAGCAATGGGTAGAAACTAATCAAGGAGAGAAGCAACTTAGAACTAAGGAGGAATTTCCTGACAGTTAGAACAATTAATCAGGGGAACAGCTTGCTTCCAGAATTTGTAAATGTTCCAACACTGGAAGTTTTTAAGAAGATGTTGGATATCCATTTGTCTGAAGTGGTACAGTGTTTTCTGCCTAAGCAGGGGGTTGGGCTAGCAGACCTCCAAGGATCCTTCCAACTCTGTTATTCTAATAATCTAATTAACATGCATATGATAGAATAGAGTGTGCTTTGACAGTTCTGAATAGCATTGCCCAAAAGTATTTATTAACTTTTTTTCTCCCAGAAGCTTCAGAAGCAGCAGGTTATTCATTGGTGACTTTTAGCTCCGCATTTCAAACGATCCTTATGCTGAAAGAAGATATTACATTCCCTTCTCTGGATCTGGGATAGGAAAGACGGCGTAATCGGCGACATTGCATTCATTTGATCCTTTGACGAGGCGCATGTAACCTTTCTCTCCCCAAAGAGTGGACCAACTGTGAAGGGAAGAATACAGAACCTTTATTTCTAGAATTCTGCAGCATAGTCATGATTCTAGCTGAAGTTTCACCATCTCCAAAAGCATGATGCAAAAGGAAGCTTTTTGCCATGTGTTAACAGAGAGGCTGCCATTTTTAAAAGAAGAGCTATATGGCAACATTACACCAACTTCCTGCTCCATGGCTTTACAGAGGAGAGGCAACCTGACTTCAAACTAAACATAAGAAGATCTGAATATGGTTAGCCTGCAGACCTCACCCAGCATCTGCTGGGATTCACTGCATCAATAAGGCATTGTATCCTCGTCCCCTCTGTGGGTTCCTGTATCCATATCATATCATGACCAACTGTAAACTGAGGGCATATTACTGCTCTTGTATCAGATTTCTTCTTCTTCATATAAATGTTGCTGTGCCTTAATGATTAGATGGCCTAGACATTACTACCTGAATATGGAATTTTTAAACGTTCATATTTTACATGGACTTTTTAATCTAGATAAAATGTCAATATAAAATGCAGGTCCATGGATGATATGCCATATGCTAACTATGCTAAATAAATAAATTGTCTGCAGAAGGGGCAGCCAAGGGAGACTGATGTCTGAAGAAGGTTGTAACATGGAAGAGGAAATGGCCTTATTCCATATTGCCCCAGAAGACAAGAGCATAAAAGAAGCAATGGGCCTTAACTACAACGAAGATGGTACAAGCTAAACCTCCGAAGGGCTTTCCACATAATTTGGATGTTTGGTCCAAATGAGAATTCATTTGCAATTTCCCACAGTGCAGATGATATCTTCACATGGAATTTTAACAGAAGATAGAGGTTATAAGGCAGATGCACCCCTGAGAATATTGTGGGTGCCTTGCCCATTTTTACAGAAATATCCAAGTGCTCCAGGTAAGAAAAAGCTTCCCATTCTATTTTCAGGTGATGCTACTTGGAGATCACCTTCCTCAGCTAACATCCTCGGTATGAGTTGGATGACAACACTCACCATCTCCAAGTACTTCAGGAGCATTCTCTTCAAACCCAGCTGAAAGACACTCTTGGGAGATGCAAAATTAACATTTTAAGCTGCCAAGAATTACCCTGTGGTAGGATGGACGGCCAATACATTTAATAGATAAAATAAAAATTTCAATGGGAAAATCCCATGGGGAAAACAAGTAACTTACACAGTAAGTAAATTTCCTACAGTTCTGCAGACTGATTTCTCTTTACTCACCTGTTCTTTAGGATCCAATATCCTTTGCCCTCACTGGAGTTGTTATAACCCACAATCAGCATAGCATGATTTATCTGTCTTTCTCCACCATGTTGTTCCTCATATATACCTGGATAGATAGTGCATTCAAATCACATGTTATCCTAAGACAGCCAACCCTTCAAAACAAATCAGCCTACCTAATAGAAAAATCTACGTAAGCTGATCTTGTCACCATCTTGGAAAGAAAAACATCACCCTTTAGTACTTAGAAAGAGTATGGCCTCATCAGTGTTAAATATTAGTTGGCAGAGGAGATGGCAAGAACCACAGGGTCAAATGTGAGCCCCCTCAGGAACCTTACCTGACTTATAGAACTTGAACTTGCTACTCCCAGCATCTATTCCAACAGAAACTGGACCAATCTTGGCCACAGCCTCCTGAAGACCTTTTTCATCCACCGCCATGATCTGTCCGTATGAGCTACATCTGGTAATAGATTGCTCAGAGTTATAGCGACAAGGCATACCATCCTGCAGAAGAAAATGGTGATTCTAAGAGATTGTTGCCATTGAAGGGATTTAATAGAAATTGTCTCCATCCATGACTCAAATGATTTCCATCCTATTGCTGGAGGCATTATCAACTAGACACATAGAGCAAAACAGTTCATCTTGATGCATGCAGAAGGAATGGGCTGGGAGATACACAGATTTGATCATGTATTACCTGTCTGTCATAAGGATAGCTTTTCTCTGAATTGATCCCGCCTCGCTTCCGCACAGTTTCAAAAGCATTCTCCATAAGACTACCCTGGCACCCTTCAAACTCTGGATCACCGGAACAGTCAATAAGATTTTGTTCGCTCAGTGAGACCAGCTTCCCCGTCTTCTTGAAATGCATGCCTTCCAGAGCACCAGTGGCACTGAAGGACCAGCAAGCGCCACATCCACCCTGTGTTAAAAAAGAAAAAAGAAAAGCTGGAGTGATCCACTGAGCATGTGAAACCTCAATATAGAAGAGCAGAGTTGGAAGGGAAATCAAAGCTCTTGTAGTGCATCTGCAGCTTTCTGCTTGGGCGGGAGATACTATGCCATTGCTGACAAACGGCTTTCCAATCTCTTATTAAAATCTTTGAGTGACAGAACACACACAACATCTGGAGGAAGCCCCTCTGCTGATTAAATGTTCCCAATTTATATTCCTTTAACAATTCTCAGTACTTGGTAGTAAGCAGGTGTACAAAAATGAGTTCTAACAGGATTAAAGTTTTGTGGATGAAGTTAAGAGAAAAGAATTTAGCTTTATCTGCAAGTCTTTGTGAATCTGTCAAATTCTAATGGGACCAAATGGACAGATCAGAACACTCTTCCTTTCCTTCAAAACATCTCTGCGTAATACCCAGAACCACCCACCACAACCCACCTGATCCTTGACTTTGGTGACACCACCTTTGATTCTCCAGTCCATGTGATCAGGGATATCTGGATTTTCTGAAGATTTGAACGGGATCCCTTTGACTTTACTTACATTATGAGAAAGCAGGCAATGCAGCCTCTTGCCAAATTCTTCATTGGTCTGAGGAGGAGAAAAACAATCTTAACAGATCTCCATTTCTACTTCTCATATTTCTCCTTAATCAGTTTTATCCTATGATCAAATGCAAAGAATTAGGTTATGAACAAACCAAACCTGGTTATCAGAGAGGAGTTTGTGTATAGTTAAGTCTACTGCATGTTTCCCAATTTTGGCGACTTTTAAGATGTCTAGACTTCAACTCCCAGAATTCTGTAGCCTCCGTGAATCAGCTCAAACACCTGGCAGGTAAAATGCTAACATTCCCATTCTGGATAATAGACTGGGAGAGATTGTAAAGATGAATTCACAGAGATGGTTAAACACATCCAGTGTTAAAAATTATGTATTTGTAAGTGCTGGAATATTAGAACTCTGTACTCAAATGGAATGATTGCAAATTATCAATAATTCCAGTGCTGGTGGCCTTTGACTTGGTCTGCTTGATGTGCTTTTGGCATTCTGAAGCGACAATGTGATGTAAATGAGTGTGATGTCAGAATAGCAATCATGCGGTCATCAATATAACATTGGTCATTGATTCAATTTCTTTACTTGAGAGACCACCTGCTGCCAATTACCTCTCAAAGACCCATTAGATCACACAGGGTTGGCCTCCTCCGGGTTCCGTCTACCAGCCAATGCCATCTGGCTACGACCCGGGGGACAGCCTTCTCTGTGGCAGCTCCGGCCCTTTGGAACGAACTCCCCGCAGAGATTTGGACCCTCACCTCTCTCCAGGCCTTCTGAAAAGCCGTTAAAACCTGGCTGTGTCGGCAGGCCTGGGGTTGATGAGCTCCCTTCCCCTCTCCACTTGTGTGGCTGTTGGCTATTTTAAATGCTTGTCTTGTATTTTTGTGTTCCCTTTCCCCCTTTGAGTTGTTCGCCGCCCTGAGTCCCTCCGGGAATAGGGCGGCATATAAATAAAACAAATCTCAATCTCAATCTCTCTCAATCTTTAATATTGTATGATTATAAAAGCCAGGAAAGAGACTGGAAAGAGAAAAGTCCATGACCACTTCATTCATGGAAGCTCACTGGGGGCCTTTGGGCTGAGAAAGAGCAAGCACCCCAATCTTTGTCTTGAGGTTTTTGACATGGGAAGTAGGGATCGTACATTCGGCATCTGGAACTTCAAGGAAAATGGAAATCTATGCCTAATAAATAAGTGAAAACTACAGTCATTTGTTGAGATGGAGGCTAAAGAAATCAGAGGTAGGTAGGTAGGTAGACAGTCGGATGGACAGACAGACCGAGAGACAGACAAATGATCCAGGCTTACCAAATCGCCAAAGTGGTTAATGCCAAGCCAGTAGGTGTATTTTCCCAGGTCAGCCTGCTTGTTATGGTCTTGGATCATCCGCAAATTCTCCTCCCACACGGCTCTTCGGAAGGATTCTTCCTCCTCCTGGGAAGCCAAGAAAGGGAAGATCCCTTAGTTTCATCAGCCTAAACAAGTGGCACCTAGAAGATCTAGAACTCATATTCTCTTCCATAAAAGATTTCTCAGACTAGAATTCAATCACGCAGGAATGGAAGAAATTCCCTTCAATTTTCATTTAGTACACAGGACACTATTCCTCATAAAGCATGTATGAAGACAGAGAGCATAAAGTAAGTTTCTAAACATTGCTATTCTAAGTTGAAATCAAGATAAGTTTATGGAACTGGAACACTTGAAGTGAAAGTAGGATGTTTGTTCATGTGGGATGGTGCGTCCCGGTCATAATTGGGAGAGACAGGTTTGACGGGAGTTGTAGGGCTATCCATTACCGGGGAAGGTGGGTTCGCTATGTTACAGCTATCCCCCCTTCTGCCCTATTAGCTCCACTCCAGGACCAGATGGCGAGACTTGTCAGGGCCCTGGTCTCAGGCTGCTGCTGCTAAATGCCAGGTCTGTGGTTCACAAATCTCCCCTCGTCCGGGACCTAATATTAGATGAGGGGGCAGACCTGGCATGTATTACTGAAACCTGGCTGGGCCATGAGGGAGGAGTCCCCCTTACTGAAATGTGCCCAGAAGGGTTTCAGGTGCTCCACCAGTCACGACACCAGAGAAAGGGGTGGGGGAGGGGCAGTCATCATCTGAGAGTCACTAGTTCCTCGTAGGATCCCTGCTCCAGAGGCTGTTGGGTGTGAGTCCCTTCTGGTGAAGTTGGACCTTGGGGGTCAAGCGGGTTTGTTTCTAACGTACCTACCTTCCAACTGCATTACAACAGCCCTGCCTGTGCTCCTCGAGTCAGTAGCCGAGCTGGCGGTTTAGTTCCCCAGACTTATAGTGCTGGGGGATTTCAACCTGCCGTTGCTCGGCGAACGCTCTGATGGAGCACAGGAATTCATGGCTTCCATGCCAGCCATGGACTTGACCCAGGTAATTCAAGGTCCGACTCATATAGTGGGTCGCACGCTCGACCTTGTGTTTCTCTCGGAGCAGTGGAGACGTGATCTAGATTTGGAGGGCATTAAGATCTTGCCCTTGTCATGGTCAGATCACTTCCTATTGAGGCTTGACTTTCGGAAACCAATCCCCCACCGTAGGGAGGTGAAACCGATTAGGTGGTTCCTCCCCAGGCACCTGATGGACCCTATGGGATTTCAGACGGCACTTGGTGAGATACCTGACTCTCTCGTCCACAGTTCGGTGGAGTCCTTGGTCGCTGCTTGGAATACAGCGGCGGCGGAAGCTCTAAACTGGATTACGCCTTTACGGCCTCTCCGCGGCAATGGATCCAGGAGGGCTCCTTGATTTACCGAGGAACTCCGGGAGATGAAGCACCAAAAGAGATGCCTAGAGCAACGCTGGAGGGCTAGTAACTCTGAATCTGACCGAACACAATTAAGAGCCTTTATTAGGACTTATCTAGTGGCGATACGGACGGCAAAATGTGCGCATTTTTCCACTCTCATTGCATCCGCAGAATCGTGCCCAGCCGCCCTGTTTAGGATAGCCCGCTCCCTCTTGAAAGGGAGGGATGCGGACGAGCCTCTACAGGTTAGAGCTGAGGAGTTTGTTCACTTTCTGTCAGATAAAATCGCTCGGATTCGAACGGACCTGGACTCCACTTGGACGGTACCAGCCGAGATGCCGGGAGAAGGTCTTGATCAGATTTTATGGAGCGAGTTTCAACTTGTCGCTCCTGAGGAAGTGGACAAGGCCATGGGAGCGGTGAGTGCCTCCACCTGTTTACTGGACCCGTGTCCCTCCTGGCTGGTCTCGACCAGCAGGGAGGTGACACGTGGTTGGCAATGTTCCCTCTAATTTTTTTTCAGTGTGAGCGGAAAAGTATAGTGTTTGAGCGGCACAGTTTCATGCCTGAGCACCTAAGAGAGCCACAGTTTGAACTTCTGTCTCGTCTGCTGGACATTTGCGCAACATACCAAGCGTCAAGCGCCGATTGCTAGCGAGGTTTCAGCCTGATGAATGCCAGGCATGAAAATGTGCTACTCAAACACTATACTTTTCCGCTCACCCTGAAAAAAAAAAGACTTCTGCTCAGCTTTTAGATTGTTAGACTGGCTAGAGAGAGACATGGCACCAACAGGTCCTGGGTCCTGGCATTTTGCAGGCAACCTGTCCTCTCACATTCCTTTGGAATGCAACCCATCACATGTGAATTAGATTTTGCCAATTATCCTATTAAAAGATAACGCTATTATTCTAAAATACGACTAACTCGATATTAAAAACTGTAAATATGTAATGCTGATAAATAATAGCAGTAATTATTTAGTATGATTAAAATCAGTATTGATATATCAATATAATATCTATCGAAATTGACAATATACACTAAAATAACAATACAAATATATAATGTGGAATATAAATGTAATAAATATAATATATAAATGCAACATAAATGTAATAAAATAATTTATCATGAAACTCTCCCCCTTTAAAGTAGTAAGATCAATTAAATAGTCTAGCAAGTTTGGACAATATGCTATATGTTATGTTACTTAAGTATATACCTCAGAATCAGAAACAACATCCACGTCATTTCCAACTGAGTCAATAAAATCATATGCCATGCCAAAACTATTTTAAATAAAGATATGAAATTAATCAAGTATTGCATTTATTTTTCAAAATGAATGTACAATTTTTTTATTATTTAAGTTTTGTACCCTATATTTTCTAACTAACGTTAACTTTAAAAAGATGTTACATCAGACTACAATAAAAGTAATTAAATGAAGACTAAAATAAGTGTTTTGGCATATTGAGCTTTTTATATTTCTTTCTTATATTTCTTCCTTAGTTGAGAACTTGCTCCTCAGCTTACTTACGCATTAACTGTTGCTTTTATGGTTTATTCATTCACTGCTCCATCTTCAGTTTTTTTCACAGGGGGCAGGGCTTCCTTCCTCCCTCCCTCCCTCCCTTCCTTCCTTCCTTCCTTCCTTCCTTCCCTCCCTCCCTCCCTCCCTCCCTCCCTCCACTCCTTTGGCCACCAATTTTGATCCAATTCTCTCTCTCTCTCTCTCTCTCTCTCTCTCACACACACACACACACACACACACACACACACACACACAGAGAGAGACGTTCTTTGGGGGGGGGTTTGAATTACTCCGCCTCACTGCGCAAAGTCGGCTCAGCATGTGTTCGGCCCCCACTTACGCCGAATCAAATCCGCGGCCGGCGGGACCAAGGGGTTGCATTTCAAAGCCGCCAGTCCTCTTGCTTCTTCTCTTTCACCAGCAAAGCTCCCGCTGGTTTCCCGGCCCATGGCTTTGGTGCCTGTCCCTCCACGCGGAGCCCCTGAGCTGGCTCCCGCGTTATCCCTCCCCCTTCCTCCTCTGCCGTGCTTTTGAGGCCGCGGGAGCTAGTAGGAAAGCGGCGGAGGTGGAGACGGCGGCAGGGATAACCCAGAGCCCAGCTGAGGTGCTCCGAGTGGAGTCAGCTGGGCTCTGGGTTACCCCTGCCGCCGCCTCCACCTCCGCTGCTTTCCTACTAGCTCCTGCGGCCTCAAAAGCACGGCAGAGGAGGAAGGGGGAGGGATAACCCAGAGCCCAGCTCAGGTGCTCCGCGTGGAGAGGCACCAAAGCCATGGGCCGGGAAGCCAGCGGGAGCTTTGCTGGTGAAGGAGAAGAAGCAAGAGGACTGGCGGCTCATCAAAACAAGACTGGGGAGGTCCTTTGCGGGAGGCCAGTTCTAGCCGCCTGCAAAGGACTTCCCCACGTTTGCTTTGGTAGAAATCTCTGCGAGGCAGTTAGAAACTTCTGCTCGGGGATTTCTTTCCATGTGCGCGGCCGCGCACGCGCGCACCTTAGAGGGAACAGTGGTGGTTGGCTCCAGAGGATTGTTAACACCTCTCTTCGGGAGGGATCCTTCCCGCACCCTCTAAAGGATGCGGTGGTGAGACCCCTCCTTAAGAAACCTTCCCTGGATCCAGCCATCTTGAACAACTATCGCCCAGTCTCCAACCTCCCATTCTTTGGGAAGGTTGTTGAGAAGGTGGTGGCCTTTCACCTCCGACGGACCTTGGATGAAACAGATTATCTGGATCCCTTTCAGTCGGGTTTCAGGCCTGGTTACAGCACCGAAACTGCTTTGGTCGCGCTGATTGATGATCTCTGGCAGGCCAGGGATAGAGGACATTCCTTTATCCTAGTGCTTCTTGACCTCTCAGTGGCCTTTGATACCATTGACCATGGTATCCTTCTGCGACGGTTACGGGAGGTGGGAGTGGGAGGCACCGTCTTAGAGTGGTTCTCCTCCTACCTCTCGGACAGGTCACAGTCGGTGTTGGTTGGAGGGCAGAGATCGACCCCTAGGCCCCTCAAATATGGGGTGCCGCAGGGTTCGGTCCTGTCCCCCCTCCTATTTAATATCTACATGAAGCCGCTGGGTGAGATCATACGCCAGCACGGGATCAAATTTCATCAATATGTGGACGATACTCAATTGTATCTGTCTGCCCCGTGCCAACTCAGCGAAGCAGTTGAAGTGATGTGCCAGTGCCTGCAGGTTGTCAGGGTCTGCATGGGAGCGAACAAGCTTGCACTCAATCCAGGCAAGACCGAGTAGCTATTGATGCTTCCTCCCAAGGATGGTCCAGACATTCCACCTCTTAGCCTGGGGGAGTGAAATTATACAACCCTCGGAGAGGGCCCGCAATTTGGGTGTCCTCCTGGATCCACAGCTGACGTTAGAACACCATCTGTCAGCTGTGGCCAGGGGGGCCTTTGCCCAGGTTCGAACGGTGCACCAATTGCGGCCCTACCTGGACCGGAAGGCCCTTTGAATGGTCACTCATGGCCTCGTCACCTCAAGACTGGATTACTGTAACACGCTTTACATGGGGCTGCCCCTGAAGAGTGTTCGAAGACTACAGTTGGTCCAGAATGCAGCCGTGCAAGTGATAATGGGTGTACCTAGATACACCCATGTTACACCTATCCTCCGTGAGCTGCACAGGCTCCCCATTGGTCTCCGGACACGCTTTAAGGTGCTAGTCGTTACTTTTAAAGCCCTACATAGTATAGGACCTGGCTACCTGAGAGCCTCCTGCCATTTACCCCCCAACGACCAATAAGATCGCACAGGTTGGGCCTCCTTCGGGTGCCGCCGACCGGACAATGCCGGCTGGCGGCCCCCCGAGGGAGGGCCTTCTCTGTAGCTGCACCGGCCCTGTGGAACGATCTACCTGTAGAGATCCGGACCCTTACTACTCTCCCGGCCTTCCGTAAAGCGACCAAGACCTGGCTGTTCCGGCAGGCCTGGGGCTGTTGATTGCATGCAGCCCCACTTAGACTGAATGGATGGTGTATTATTTTAATAACTGTATTTTTTCTTTTCTTTTTCTTTCTTAAACTTTTAAATTGTTTTTATCTTGCTTGTGAGTCGTCCAGAGTCCCAATGGGAGTGGGCGGCATACAAATTCTATTAAACTGGAAACTGGAAACTGGGACAGAAACTACAGAAGAACATCAGGAGTGACAGCCAGCCCACATTGTATCGGAATTTTTAAAGCAGTATACAGCAATTTCATTTGAGTATCAGTGGAGCAAACTCACCTGAGTGTATTCTTTACCGTGAGTGGCCTTCCAGTCTTTCCATGTCCCCTCCAGGGTTGGATCCAAAGCTGTGGACAAGGTCCTCAGGGAGACCAACCAGATCAGGGCCACCACCGAGACGGACAACATTGTCTTTCTCTAGGAGAAGGAAAAGAAGAGAATTGAAGAACTCAGCCTTAATGTGGCACCATGATAAGTTACAGCCCAGTAACCTCTGGTTGAGAACAACTTCCAAACCCTCACTTACGGTGCTAAAAAAACTAAAAAATGAGAGCATGAACATCTTTGGAAAGTTTGAGGTAGCCAACTGGAACCTCACCTCAAGCAGGTGTATACAGAAGGCAGAAAGGCAGATGTTAAACAAAACTGCAGCAGCCCCTTTTATAAGCGAACATATAATTGCCACTTCCCACTGCCCTTAATTGACATTTACAAGGAAAGAGCATATCTTCAGAATTCTTTAGAAAGTAATGTTTTTTTTCCCCCATTTCAGTAAGATCATGATCTTTCAACTTTCTTTCTTGGAGATTTTATTTGGGGGGGAAGGGAGTCCTATAAAGCAAAATAGCTGCAAGAAAACCACTGATTAGATTGCTGACCTAAATCGTATCTGCTAACCATAGAAATTTTATTGACTTTGTGTGGTTGCAGCCGTTTTAATGTCCGATGAAGATAAATTTCATGTTTGATTTCTATCTAGCTCTTCTGTCTATCTTGATTCTTGGTAAAAGCATGAACTCCACCCTGCTCCACCCAAGCAGGAGATACAAAAACAACGGCAGTTATTACTAACTGTGGGGTAACATGTCAATTGAGGGTGCATCTTTATTTGGACAAACGTCACTCAAGGTTGAAGAATGGATTCTTTAACCTTGAGAACTGTTTATTAAATGCTCACGCTAAAATGATTATGATTTGGTATTTATTTTCCAGACATGGGTTCAACATGCAATTCAGACAGGCCTAAACAGGTAGTCCTCAACTTATAATCAAAATTGAGCCCAAAGATTATGTTACTAAGTGAGAAATTTATTGCCACATTTGTTAATTGATTCACTGCAGCTGATAAATTAGTAGCACGGTTGTTCAGTGACTTTGCTGAACACTGACTTCGCTTGTCAGAAGGCAGCTGGGAAGGTTGCAAATGGCGATCACAAAACCCTGAGGTGCTGCAACCGTCTTCACATGAGCTTGTTGCCAAGTTCTTGAAATTTGATTACTTGACTGTGAGAATGTTGCCACGGTCACACATATCAAAACTGGTTGTAAGTCAGTTTTTTCAGTGGTGTTATAACTGAAGAGTCATTAAGCGAATGGTGATATGTTGAAGACTGCCAGTATAGCTGGTTTTAGCCACAGAGACCTCGATTTATTGAAAGATGTTCATTTGGCTCGCCCATTTTTTAAGGTGTTTTTCTCTTGGGGTCTCACATTCTTCGGCCTTACACCCAGGCCTTAAAATTCTTGGAAGGCTATATGATATGTTTGCAAGAATTGGCACTTCAAGGACTCACAGCTTGTATATGGAGAGTTATAAGAAGAAGAAGAAAAACACATAGATGTCCCTTTGAAGTAGATTCTTAACCAGAGAAAGGTGAAATGTTATTGTGATGCTTAATTCTACTAAAACCTTCTAAGCTAGAGTAGCACTATTTGTTCGCCAGAAATCATGATGCAATTTCAACACCAAAAAGAAAATTTAAATCTGCAAAAGATATTCTCAGAAATACAGAAATTATCAAATACAAATGAGAGGATAGAGAAGAAGTTGGATTACTTAGTGCATCTAACAGTAAAATATGACGGAGAAGTTGAAGATGTTCGTCAAATGGAAAAAGTGGCGGTTAAAATCCCCCAAATCAAAGAGGAAAATGAATATAAAGAAATTAAAATTGCTGAGACTTATGGTGATTGGTTTGTTTCTGAAAATGGAAAGAGTGGAATACTGAAAGAGGAATTAAATGAAGGGGAAACTTACCCCAGATGGGAAGATACAGAAGAAGAAAAAATAAAAGAATTTAAGTTCTTAAAGAGAGAAATCTTATTAGCAATAGTTTTGATAACACCACCAACAATCAAAGATAAGCAGATTAAGGAAACAGAAGAAGGGCATCAAAATTACATGAGAGATCTTATAAGCAAAGAGTTGTTAAGAGGAGTCCATACAAAGCTGATGAAAGAGATGATTAGAGGATTGATGCCACAAATGGCAGGAGATATGACACTGTTTTGTTACTGGAAAGATACAGGTTGATAGAAGGAAGAGTATAATTTAAAACTAGCTAAACTTAGTGAAATTTAGTGATAGTAGATATAGTTAAATAAATAATGGATGATAATAATATATACAATGTGTAGTGTTATGATAAGTAATAACTGAATATGAATATTGAATGGCACCCATGAAAGGAAAATTAGAAACCCTTTTGGATTATATATAAAGGTTAATATTAATAATAATAATAATATTAATAATAATAATAAATCAAGTTAGAATCAGTCTTAATCTTAAGTTAGATTCAGTTAAGTTTTGATTACTAGAGGGAAAATGATATGATGCAGGATATAGTCAAATAAAGGAGGGATAATGATAACGTGTATGTATGTATGTATGTATGTATGTATGTATGTATGTGTACAATATAAGGAAATGAAATGTAAACTGTAAACAGTGATTTGGAAAGAAGGATAGAAAACTTTGTTATTAAATATATGGATGTTTAGCTAGAATAGTATATAAGGATTTAGTGTCATTGGAGGATTTTAAAAATAGTAAATGAAATGCCAGTATGTGGTTATGTCTAGCTAAACTTAGCAAAATTTAGTGATAATAGATATAGTTAAATAAATAACTGATAATGATAATAATGTATACAATGTGTAGTGTTATGATGAGTAATACTGGATATGAATATTGAATGGTACCCATGAAAGGAAGATTAGAAACCCTTTTGGATTATATATAAAGGTTAATAATAATAATAATAATAGTAACAACAACAAGAACAACAACAACTCCGCCGTTGCCGGTCCCAAGCCCGGATGAGAAAGGAGGAGGGTTGGGGTCAGATTGGCATCTGGTCCCATAAAAAAAACTAATGAAACTAATGACAATGCACTACAGTTTACATCCACATGGTGATACTGATACCTGCCCCGAAAATCAGGTGGCAGAGGATTATTACAAGTGAAGCAAACAGTTGAAGAAGAAAAACATGCACTGGCTGATTATTTAAAAGAAAGTCAAGAACATCTATTAATCGAAGTAAAGAACAAAAATCTACTGAAGGCCCAACAGACGAAACAAGAATACAGAAAAGATGTGATAAAATCAAGAATGGAGAGTTGGCAGAACAAAGCACTGCATGGCCAATTTCTGGAAAAAATAAAAGATAAAGTGGACAGTGAACAAACTTGGTTATGGTTAACAACAGGTACATTAAAGAAAGAAACAGAGTCACTAATCCTGGCTGCGCAAGAACAAGCTATCCGCACAAATGCCATTAAGGCCAAAATCGAAAAATCCTCTGATGATGCCAAATGCAGACTTTGCAAAGAAGCTGATGAAACTGTTGATCACATACTCAGCTGCTGTAAAAAAATCACGCAGACTGATTATAAATTGCGGCACAATTCAGTAGCACAAATGATCCATTGGAATTTGTGCAAAAATTATAATATTAAAGCAGCAACAAACTGGTGGGAACATCAGCCTGAAAAAGTCACCGAAAATCAGATGGTCAAGATCTTGTGGGATTTCCGTATACAAACGGACAAAATACTGGCGCATAATACACCAGACATCACACTGGTTGAGAAAAATAAGGTCACAATCATAGACATCACAATACCAGGTGATAGCAGGGTCGCCGAGAAGGAACATGAAAAAATCGCAAAATACCAGGACTTAAAAATCGAAATTCAACGACTATGGCACAAACCAGCAGTGGTAAGTCCAGTGGTAATTGGCACACTGGGTGCTATTCCAAAAGCACTGGAATTACATTTAAAACAGTTAAAAATTGACAAAATCATCACCAGTCAAATGCAAAAAGCCGCACTGCTTGGATCTGCACGTATATTACGAAAATACGTTACGACGTCCTAGGCCCCTGGGTGGGGCCCGACTAGTAACCAATGCCAAATCCGGCGAAACAACTGGCCGCTGTGATACAATTGTATAATAATAATAATAAAAAGAATTAAGTTAGATTTAGTTAAGTCTTGATTACTAGGGGGAAAATGATATGATGCAGGATATACTCAAA
The DNA here is from genome assembly GCF_009769535.1 of Thamnophis elegans. NCBI lineage: Eukaryota > Metazoa > Chordata > Lepidosauria > Squamata > Natricidae > Thamnophis > Thamnophis elegans. The sequence continues at coordinate 180,143,160 of NC_045541.1, read as the reverse complement.
TAAAGGAGGGATAATGATAATAACATGTATGTATGTATGTATGTATGTATGTATACAATATAAGGAAATGAGATGTAAATTGTAAACAGTGATTTGGAAAGAAGGATAGAAAACTTTGTTATTAAATATTATGGATGTTTAGCTAGAATAGGACAAAAGGATTTAGTGTTATTGGAGGATTTTAGAAATAGTAAATGTAGTGCCAAGTATGTGGTTATATATTAAACCTTGGTATATTTTATGATGAAGGACTTTTAAACAACTATAGTCAAATGAAAATGGAGGTATGATGACAGTAATATGTATAAATATGTGAGTTAAAATACTTGAGTTAATATGAATTACGCTTGATGACTGTGGAAGAGATACACGAATGTTTTTTGTAAGCAACTGATACACTTTCTACAGTTTGTAAAAAAGGGAGATTTTATGTGTTGTGTTTTGAAAATTTTTAAAAAAAACTTAAAAAAACACCCCCCCCCCCCCAAATGCACAGAAACAATATATTGGCCAAAAAAGCCAACACAGTTCTAGGCTGCATAAACAGAGGGACAGAATCAAGATCAGGTGAAGTGTTAATACCACTTTATAAGGCCTTGGTAAGGCCACACTTGGAATAGTGCATCCAGTTTTGGTCACCCCGATGTAAAAAAGATATTGAGAGTTTAGAAAGAGTGCAGAGAAGACCAACCAAGATGAATAGCGAACTGGAGGCTGAAACATGAAGAACGGTTGCAGGAACAAGAATTGCCAAGAGTTGGACATGATTGATTGAATGAATATAATCATCATCATCACCATCTCCCATTTTCATGTTTCATATCTTGAAAGATTTGTACCTTAACTATCAGCCGTATTGATTAGGGATAGAGGGGTGAGGGCTGTAATATTGTAGGAATGAACCCACCTTCTGGAAGGAGTATCCTCTACTCTATCAGGGGTGTGAATATATGTTGTTGCTTCTTACCTGTTAATTGCTATTGATCATGTGCTTTGTTTTCCAAATGTATGTAATACGCAATAGTTAGAGAAAGTAACAGATGGTGAGTTTTAGTCCCAGATATGAAAATCAGCTGGATGACTTTGGGCCCATTGCCAGGAGACAGCGGGTTCCAGTTCCACCTTAAGCATAAAAGCCAACTACAGTAGGTGTTTTGGGACCTATTCCAAAGATGCTTTTATTCAAAAGGTAATTGGACTTTCTGGTTTTTCTTTGAAGATATTTTGCTTCCCACCCAAGAGGGCTTTTTTTCAGCTCTGACTGGATGGTGGGGAACGGAAGGATTTATACTAAATAGGAGGGATGCGGGGGACCCCTTGCAGGGTAGGGCTGAGGACTATGTCCAGTTCTTAGCGGACAAAGTTGCTCGGTTTCGATCGGATTTGGACTCCGACTTTGCAGATCCAGCCGAGGCACAGGAGGATAATCTGGCACACCATCGCTGGGTTGAGTTTCAGGATGTTGCCCCTGGGGATGTGGACAAGGCCATGAGAGCTGTGAGTGCCTCCACTTGTGTACTGGACCCGTGCCCCTCCTGGCTGGTTGCCAACAGCAGAGAGGTGACACGGGGCTGGATCCAGGTGGTTGTTACCGCCTCTCTTCGGGAGGGACTCTTCCCCTCCGCACTTAAAGCGGCGGTGGTGAGACCCCTCCTGAAGAAACCATCCTTGGATCCAGCCGTTCTCAAAAATTATCGTCCAGTCTCCAACCTCCCCTTTGTGGGGAAGGTTGTTGAGAAGGTGGTGGCCTCCCAGCTTCAGCGGACCTTGGAGGAAACTAGTTACCTGGACCCATTTCAGTCCGGCTTCAGGCCTGGTTACAGCACAGAAACCGCTTTGGTCGCATTGACCGATGACCTCTGGAGAGCCAGGGATGGAGGCCATGCCTCCATCCTGGTTCTCCTTGACCTCTCGGCGGCTTTTGATACCATTGACCATGGTATCCTTCTGCGACGACTGCGGGAGGTGGGGGTGGGAGGCACTGTTTTGCAGTGGTTCTCCTCCTACCTCTCGGACAGGTCGCAGCCGGTGTTAGTTGGAGGGCAGAGATCGACCCCTAGGCCCCTAACATATGGAGTGCCGCAGGGTTCGGTCTTATCCCCCCTGCTATTCAACATCTACATGAAACCGCTGGGCGAGATCATTCGGAGGCACGGGATAAGATACCATCAATACGCGGATGATACCCAGTTGTATCTGTCCGCCCAGTGCCAACTCAATGAAGCGGTGGACGTGATGAGCCGGGGCCTTGAAGCCGTTAGGGACTGGATGAGGGCTAACAAACTGGTACTCAACCCGGATAAGACCGAGTGGCTGTTGTGCTTCCCTCCCAATAATTTGGCAAGTGTTCCATCACTCAGGCTGGGGGGTCAAACACTATACCCCTCAGACAGGGTTCGCAACTTGGGAGTCCTCCTGGACCCACAGCTGACCTTTGATCACCACCTGTCGGCTGTGACCAGGGGGGCATTTGCCCAGGTTCGCCTGGTGCACCAGTTGCGACCCTACCTGAACCGGGAGGCGCTCACAACAGTCACTCGTGCCCTTGTGACCTCAAGGCTGGAATACTGCAACGTGCTCTACATGGGGCTGCCCTTGAAGAGCATCCGGCGACTTCAGCTAGTCCAGAATGTAGCCGCGCGAGCGATTGTGGGTGCACCTCGGTTCACCCACATAACACCTATCCTCCGCGAGCTGCTCTGGCTACCTGTTGATCTCCGGGTGCGCTTCAAGGTGCTACTTACCACCTATAAAGCCCTTCATGGTAGTGGATCTGGGTACTTGAGAGACCGCCTCCTGCCAATCACCTCCTCGCGACCAATTAGATCACACAGATTAGGCCTCCTCCGAGTCCCATCTGCCAATCAGTGTCGACTGGCGACTACGCGGAGGAGAGCCTTCTCTGTAGTAGCTCCGACCCTTTGGAACGATCTCCCCATGGAGATCCGTACCCTCACCACCCTCCAGACCTTCCGCACAGCTCTTAAGATCTGGCTATCCCGTCAGGCCTGGGGTTAGATTGTAATCCGTCCCCACCCGAATGATGAATGTTGTGTTTATTTTTAATTATGTATTGTTTTATGTCTCACTGTTTGTATCCCCTTCCCCATGAATTGTAAGCCGCCCTGAGTCCCCTCAGGGAAAAGGGCGGCCTATAAATAAACTTTCCTATTCCTATCCTATTCCTACTCCTTGCAGACAGCTGGTCATTTGCATCCTTTGAGAATCATTAAGGCCACTTGGATATTTATCTGTGTCATCAGGATCACCCCAGTGGTGCAAATGGGTGTGGAGGCTTCTTGAAACTACTGAAAAGACTGGGCTGTAGACTGGAGATAGACGATGTTGTTATCTCTCCCCCTGTTGAGGGTTCTCCAACAACTCTCTCAAAGGATGCAAATGACCAGCTGTCTGCAAGGAATAGAAACCCTTCCATTCCCCACCATCCAGTCAGAACTGAAGAAGCGCCTTTAATGAGAAGTGAAACATCTTCAAAGAAAAAGAAGGAAATCTAGTTGCCTCTTGAAAAAAAGCCCATTTGGGACAACCAGGACTTGGCTGACTGAGAATCTCCATAGACTCTTTGGCCTTATCTCTCTCAGCCCAATCCACCTCAGGAGGGTGGTTGTCATGGGGAAAAGAGGAGGAAGAAGTAAAAAAAGATGTGTTTGCTGCCCTGAGTTACTTGATGAAGTAATAAAGGCAGGATAGAAATCAAATATATAAACAATGGATTTTTTTTCCCCCTGGTGGCCAACCAGCCTCTCTGGTTCCTGCTCAGAGTCTGAACCCTGCCCAGGGTCCTCCACATCGTCCAGAGCCGATTCATAGGGTCCCTTCCTATCAGAGTCTGTTGGCAGTCCAACGGTTCCTGCTGGGCCACAACAGGTTAGTAACAATGGTTAGGTAGAAAATCAGATTAATTTTATATAATAAAAGTCTCGCTGCAAACACAGAGGAGACAAAAAGAGTCTAATCCCCCCCCCTCACATAAATGACCCCATGGAAGGTTCTCAAAACCTGCTCCAATACGATAAATCGAGTTCTTCAGAAAGTGCCCCTTTCCACACCACGAAAGCACTGGTGGCATTTTTCTGAGGTAAGCATCCCCGCTAATGCCGTTTCCTGTTCCTGTGTAAGAAATGTATTCTGATTGGTTGTCAGACTCCCATGGGGTCATGCAGAGGCAACTCTCTAGGCTGTGTTTTGGATCCAGGTTTGGTTGAGTTCTCAGATGCCATGTGGTCAGTTGGGGCCAATATTATCATGCTTTAATCCCATCCCCCTGTAGCTGAAGTGGAGAAGTCTTCATTATGTAAAGTGGGCTAGCTTGGCCTTCTTAATGGCCCATTGGAGTCCAATAAACAGTGTCATCTCAACTGTTATCTCAAACCACATATGTATGAAATTAATACATATTTCTAATGCATATTTTCTGTGGGTTTTTTTTACAGTGCTAGATGCAGCAGGAATTCTGACATTCCATGTGGAAATATGCCATATTTATACCAACACTAGGTCTCTAATAAACATTTCAGTAAGCTATTTGATAAAACATATGAAAAACAGTTGCATGAACTGGGTATGTCCAACTTAATGAAAATAAGGATGGGGTGGCATGACATGAAGCGGGAGTCAGGCTATTCTCCAAAGCCCCTGAGGGTACAACAAGAACAATGGGTAGAAACTAATCAAGAAGAGAAATAACTTAGAACTAAGGAGAAATTTTCTGACAGAACAATTAACTAACAATTAACAATTAACTTCATAGAAGATGCAAATGCTCCAACATTGGAAGTCTTTAAGAAGATGTTGGATAACCATTTGTCTGAAGTGCTGTAGGGTTTCCTATCTAAGCAGGGGGTTGGACTAGAAGACCTCCAATGTCCCTTCCAACTCTGTTACTCTAATAATCTAATTAACATGCATATGATAGAATAGAATGTGCTCTGACAGTTCTGAATTGCATTGCCCAAAAGCATTTATTAACTTTTTTTATTTTCATCTAGAAGCTTCAGAAGCAGCAGGTCATTCATTGGTGACTTTTAGCTCCGCATTTCAAACGATCCTTATGCTGAAAGAAGAAATTATATTCCCTTCTCTGGATCTGGGATAGGAAAGGCAGCGTCTTCAGCAATGGCGCATTGATTTGATCCTTTGTCAACGCGCATGTAACCTTTCTCTCCCCAAAAAGTGGACCAGCTGTGAAGGTAAGAATACAGAACATTTATCTAGAGTTCTAGACAGTCACTTATCTGAAATAGTATAGGTTCTCCTGCTTGAGCAGGGGGCTGGACTAGTAGACCTCCAAGGTCCCTTCCAGCTCATTCATTCTATTGATTCTATTTCTGCAGTTCTGCAGCACAGTGGATCATTCATGATTCTAGCTGAAGTTTCGCCATCTCCAAAAGCACGGTGCAAAAGGTGGCTTTTTGCCATGTGTTAACAGGGAGGCCAACATTTAAAAAAGAGAATCTATATGGCAACATTAGGCCAACTTTCTGCTCCATGGCTTCACAGAGAATAGGCAACCCGACTTCAAGATGGAAACTAAGCAAAAGAAGATCTGGGTATGTTTAGCCTGCAGACCTCACACAGCATCTGCTGGGACTCACTGCACAAATGGGGCATAATAGCCGGCTCCATTCTGTGGGGTCCCATATCAAACTGCATATCATATCATGACTAACTGTAAACTGAGGGCATTCAAGTATGTTATACAATAAGTGAATTTCCCATTTTTTACATCTCTGCAGACTGACGTCTGTTTATTCACCTGTTCTTTACGATCCAATAGCCTTTGCCCCTGCTGGTGTTGTTATAACCCACAATCAGCATAGCATGATTTATCTGTCTTTCTCCATGGTAGTCTTCTCTATATATACCTGGGTAGAGAGAATAAGAAATAACCTAGTGAATAACCCATCCTTACTGGCAGCCAGATGCCCCACTCTATCTTAGCTGCAGCAGAGGCCTTTTTAATGATTGCATCTCTAATTTGAAATATGTCTTACTGGAGATGTTTTCCCTGGGCCTCCTTTGTGCAGGCACTGGACGAAACCCTTAGGCTATAATGGTATTTCCCAGCTTTTTCCAGAGAACCAATCCCCTACGACTATGTTGATCAAAGAGATTTCTTATTTTTCATGACAGTCCTTTACTTTTTCTTTTTCTTTTTTTTCTGTAGACATACCCAGTTCCTGCAACCGTTCTTCATATGTTTTAGTCTCCAGTCCCCTAATCATCTTTATTGCTCTTTCAATACAATAGCAGAGTTGGAAGGGACCTTGGAGGTCTTCTAGTCCAACCCCCTGCCTAGGCAGGAAACCCTATACCGTTTCAGACAAATGGCTATCCAACATCTTCTTAAAGACTTCCAGTGTTGGGGCATTCACAACTTCTGGAGGCAACTTCTGTTCCACTGATTAATTGTTCTCACTGTCAGGAAATTCCTCCTCAGTTCTAAGTTGCTTCCCTCCTTGATTAGTTTCCACCCATTGCTTCTTGTTCTACCCTCAGGTGCCTTGAAGAATAGTTTGACTCCCTCTTCTTTGTGGCAACCCCTGAGATATTGGAAGACTGCTATCATGTCTCCCCTAGTCCTTCTTTCTCTTAAACTAGACATGCCCAGTTCCTGCAACCGTTCTTCATATGTTTTAGTCTCCAGTCCCCTAATCATCTTTGTTGCTCTTCTCTGCACTCTTTCTAGAGTGTCCACACCTTTTCTACAGTGTGGCAACCAGAACTGAATGCAGTATTCCAAGTGTGGACTTACCAAGGCATTATAAAGAGGTATTAACAGTTCACGTGATAGTTGATTAACTGATTAGCCTTGCAATCTTATCAATAAAATAAAATAAATTACATTGTCTAATTTCAGAATAGGGTATATGGGAGGAAATTAATGGTAAGATAGAAATGTTGCAGGATCCAATGTGGATCGGTAACCGGGACCAGAGGCTTTGTCTTCTGACCTTTTGGACTGGTGCTGGAGCTCATCTTCAGGGAACTTCTCTCCAGCATGAGTCCAAAAGCTCAGAAGACGACAATCTCTGGTCCCGGTGAGCAACCCAAATTCAATCCTGCAGCATTATCCTGGGATACGTGTTTTCACCTTCATTCTTCAGATATAAATTTGTTAATACCAAGAGACAATAATTAAATAAATGAATCCCCCTTGCAAGGTGCCTCCAATGTATTGGGTTCATAGGACCAGTGTCTTAGTTATAAACTTAACAGTTCTATACTCAATATATACATTTAAAACAGGGGTGGCTTCTGGCCGGCTTTACTGCCGGTTTGCTTGAGCGTGCGTGCTGTGTGTGCATGTGCAGTTCAATTAAAAACAAGATGAGGGCGGCGACTGGGAAACTGGTTCAGGGGTGTGACAGGCCTGGGTCGCTGCCTGTTCCAGTGACCCAGCCCGTCATACCGCTACTGGTTCGGCCGAACCGGTCTGAACTGGTAGGAACCCACCTCTGATTTGAAGCCAGGAGGAAACATGACAATCTCTGGTTGGGATCCCATTGGCATGAGTAAATAGAGATTTTTCTGGAACCTTAGTCAGCTCTTTTGTATTTCAAAGAATAGCCTTAAAATGTATCCAACTGTCTGATCCTAGAGAAACTATGGTGGCTTTATTTATTTTTTTAAGTAATATTTATTAGTTATACATTTTTTTAGAGAGTAAAACATACAAATACAATTTTAAACATACAACCCCCCTCCCCCCCGCGGTGACAGTCATTCACAGCCCAACTTTTTTTTCCCTTCCTCATTGTTAGGTCTCTAAGCCACATCTTCTCATTACAAAATTCAGGGATCTGTTACAATACCCACGTTCACTTTTAGTTCCCATTGTTAACAACTGCTGTTTAACTTTCCCCGTTTTAAGTCCCTGCTCTTCTCCTTGTCGCCCACATATACCATAAGTTCCAGCTAAGGTAATGTTCCCTTTCTCCTTTGTCCCTCAGCCAACCCGTCATTCTGTCCATTTCTGCACATTTATAGATCTTTTTAATTATAGCATCTTCCGACGGTATGATAGTGGATTTCCAAAATTGTGCATAAGTTATTCTTGCGGCCACAATTATATGTAGGCTCAAATGCCATATTGAATTGCTCATGTTTTCTGGTTTAATGCTTAGTAGAAGGTTCTCGGGTTCCCATTCCATGCTTGCCCCAGTAACCTCTTTTAGCCATTTTTGAATCCTTCTCCAGTATTTCGTGGCCTCAGTACAGGACCACCGAATATGGTAGAATGTGCCATCCTTTCTTCCACATTTCCAACACAGTGGAGATAACCCAGGAAACATTTTGGCTAACCTCGTTGGGGGGAAGTGCCACCTATAAACCATCTCTGGTTATATGTTTTCTTTGAATGCTGTAGATATTGTAAGTTTAATGGTCTTACTCCATAGATCCCACCATTTGCCCATTTCAATCTCATAGCCAAAGTTTCTCTCCCATGCTATTAGAAGGCTTTTATCCATCTCTTCATTAGCATCTTGGCAGGTCAAAAATTGATAAATCTTCGATAACATTTTCTTGTCTCCGCCAAACAAAATCTTATCTAGGCCCTGAGGGTTTGGGTAGATCCCAAACCGTACCTTATTGCTTTTAAACCTGTTTCTAACCTGTAAATATTCCCACCATTCCAGATTCCTGCCCTGCTGCTCTAATTCTATCTTTGTTTTCATGTTGCCATCTTCTGTCATAATGTCTTTATATGTTATGTTTCTTGACCAATTAAATACACTGGGATGCGTTAAGGCCTCTAACGGTGCCAACCAGCACGGAACCCTAAGATAGTATTTTTTCCTCATCTTTTCCCAGACCCCCATCAAAATCTTCCGAATATAATGTCCCATGAAGTACCTATGGGGGGTGTCTCTTTCTTGCCAGAGGGAGGCATGCCATCCCTGGGGGAGGTCATGTCCCTCTATAGCCAATAGGCGCCTTCTACTCAACATCACCCAATCCTTCACCCATGTCATAATTGCTGCATTATAATATGCTTCCCAGTTGGGTACTCCGAAGCCTCCCAGTTCTTTACGTTTTTGCAATATTTGGGCTTTAATTCGTGCTTTCTTGCCTTGCCATATAAATCGAGCCACTATTGTCTCCAAAGATTTAAAAAAAAAATTGTCCAATTTAGTTGGTGCCGTTTGAAACAGAAGCTAAAATTTCGGTAATACATATGTCTTAACTGTTGCAATCCTGCCCATCAAAGACAGTTGTTTACCACTCCAATTAGTCATATCCTTAGATACCTGCTGTAGCAATTTCATATAATTATCTACCTTGATAGAGGAACATCTCTCCGTGAGCCAAATTCCCAAGTATTGTATTTTATGGGCCATTTTAATCCCTAACAGGCTTTGTACTTCCCTTTTCTGATTCAGAGTCATATTCTTAATTAACAGTTTTGTCTTCTCTTTGTTTATACGTAGCCCCGCTATCCTACCGTACCCCTCTATTTTACGTAAAAGTTGTATCCCAGAAGCCATAGGATCCTCCAGGATAAAAACGAGGTCGTCGGCGAAAGCCTGTACCTTAAATTCCTGAAGCACCTTAGTCAGCTCTTTTGTATTTCAAAGAATAGCCTTAACAATTTCTCCAACTGTCTGAAGCACCCCAGAGAAACATGGTGGCTTTATTAAATCAACCTGACAGTAAGAACAATCAATCAATGGAAAAACTTGCTTTCAAAGTTTGTGGGAGCTCCAACACTGGAGGCTTTTATGAAGGGACTGGATAACCATTTGTCAAAAATGGTCTCCTGTTTGAGCAGGGGGTTGGGCTAGAAGACCTCCAAGGTTCCTTCCAACTCTATTATTCTGTTATTTTCTATTAACTCCACCCAGAAGCTATAAGGGAACCAAAGGAACAAAAGGTGAACAGGGCCATATAGAAATGTCAGGCACTGATGTTAAAGGAGACAGAATAACAGAATCAGAAGGGACCTGGGAGAGCTTCTACTCCAAACATTGCTCAATCAAGACATCAAACAGCATATTGTTCAAACATCTCTCCAATCTCTTCTTGAAAAGCTCCAATGTTGGAGCATCCACAACCTCTGAAGCGGTTCCACTGATTAACTGTTCTCACTGTCAGAAAATTTCTCCTTAGTAGTAGGTTGGATTTCTCTTTAATGATCTTCCACTGGTTACTTCTTGTCCTGCCTTCCAATGCATTGGAGAATAGGTTGACCCCTTCTTCTTTGTAGCAGCCCCTTAGATATTGGAAGACTGCTATCATGTCACCCCTCGTCCTTCTTTTCATTAGAGACACCCAATTCCTGCAACTGTTCTTCATATGTTTTAGCCTCCAGTCCCCTAATCATCTTTGTTGCTCTTCTCTGCCCCTTTTCCAGGCCATCCTGGGCTTACATTCAATTGCCAAAACCCCAAAACATTTGATCCTGGAGGGACCAAATGCTCCCAGCCCATCCCATTGTATCACACAAAAGATGCAGGAAACTACCCACAGACAAGGAATAGCAAAGGTCCAGGAGAAGCAAGATGATAGGCATTCTGTCACACACACACAATTCCAAGACAGATAACTAATAAATAAAGCAGTTAATGGTGGAGAATATTGATTGGCACCAGGCTGTTAGTTGGCCAGGAAGATGGAAAATAGTGACCACCTCCAAGGAAGGAGCTGTGTTCAAAAGTTGGGCTCTAAGAGTCATATAGCTGGCCCCACAATCCCAGCGATGATGCAACCGGAGAAGTCTCTGGGACCAAATGAAAATTTCCCCAATAACCACCTGACCAATAGCACTTAGACTTATATACCTCTTCAGGGTGCTTTACAGCCCTCTCTAAACGATTGACAGAGTTCATTTTGCCCCCAACAATCTGGGTCCTGATTTTACCAACCCTGTGAGAATGGAAGGTTTAGTCTACCTCGAGCTGGTGATAATCGAACTGCTGGCAATTGGCAGAGTTAGCCTGCAATAGTGCATTCAACACAGCCAAGCCTTCAAAACAAATCAGCCTACCTAATAGAAAAATCTACATAAGCTGATCTTGTCACCATCTTGGAAAGAAAAGTACTTAGAAAGAGTATGGCCTCATCAGTGTTAAATATTAGTTGGCAGAGGAGATGGCAAGAACCACAAGGTCAAATGTGAGCCCCTCAGGAACCTTACCTGTCTTATAGAAGCCGAACTTGTTACTCCTAGCATCTATTCCAACAGAAACTGGACCAATCTTGGCCACAGCTTCCTGAAGACCTTTTTCATCATTTATGATCCTTCCGAATGAGCTACATCTGGTAATAGATTCCTCAGGCTTATAGCGACAAGACATACCATCCTGCAGAAGAAAATGGTGATTCTAAGAGATTGTTGCCATTGAAGGGATTTAATAGAAATTGTCTCCATCCATGACTCAAATGATTTCCATCCTATTGCTGGAAGCATTATCAACTAGACACACAGAGCAAAACAGTTCATCTCGATGCATGCAGAAGGAATGGGCTGGGAGATACACAGATTCGATCATGTATTACCTGTCTGTCATAAGGATAGATTTTCTCTGAATTGATCCCGCCTCGCTTCCGCACAGTTTCAAAAGCATTCTCCATAAGACTACCCCGGCACCCTTTAAACTCTGGATCACCGGAACAGTCAATAAGATTTTGTTCGCTCAGCGAGACCAGCTTCCCCGTCTTCCTGAAATGCATGCCTTCCAGAGCACCAGTGGCACTGAAGGCCCAGCAAGCGCCACATTCACCCTGGGTTAAAAAAAGAAAAAAGAAAAGCTGGAGTGATCCACTGAGCATGTGAAACCTCAATATAGAAGAGCAGAGTTGGAAGGGAAATCAAAGCTCTTGTAGTGCATCCACAGCCCTCTGCTTGGGCGGGAGATACTATGCCATTGCTGACAAACAGCTTTCCAATCTCTTCTTTAAAACCTTGAGTGACAGAACACACACAACTTCTGGAGGAAGCCCCTCCACTGATTAATTGTTCTCAATTTATATTCCTTTAACAATTCTCAGTACTTGGTAGAAAGCAGGTGGACAAAAATGAGTTCTAACAGGATTAAAGTTTTGGGGATGAAGTTAAGAGAAAAGAATTTAGCTTTATCTGCAAGTCTTTGTGAATCTGTCAAATTCTAATGGGACCAAATGGACAGATCAGAACACTCTTCTTTTCCTTCAAAACACCTCTATGTAATACCCAGAACCACCCACCACAACCCACCTGATCCTTGACTTTGGTGACACCACCTTTGATTCTCCAGTCCACGTGGTCAGGGATATCCACATTTTCTGAAGATTTGAACGGGATCCCTTTGACTTTACTTACATTATGAGAAAGCAGGCAATGCAGCCTCTTGCCAAGTTCTTCATTGGTCTGAGGAGGAGAAAAACAATCTTAACAGATCTCCATTTCTACTTCTCATATTTCTCCTTAATCAGTTTTATCCTATGATCAAATGCAAAGAATTATTTTATGAACAAACAAAATCTGGTTACCACAGAGGAGTTTTTGTATAGTTAAGTCTACTGCATGTTTCCCAATTTTGGCAACTTTTAGGATGTCTAGACTTCAACTCCCAGAATTCTGCAGCCTCCGTGAATCAGCTCAAACACCTGGCAGATAAAATGCTAACATTCCCATTCTGGATAATAGACTGGGAGAGATTGTAAAGATGAATTCACAGAGGTGGTTAAATGCATCCAGTGTTAAAAATTATATATTTGTAAGTGCTGGAATATTAGAACTCTACTCAGATGAAATGATTGCAAATTATCAATAATTCCGTTGCTGGTGGCCTTTGGCTGGGTCTGCTTGATGTGCTCTTGGCATTCTGAAGCTACAATGTGATGTAAATGAATGTGATGTCAGAATAGCAATCATGCGGTCATCAATATAACATTGGTCATTGATTCAATTTCTTTACTTGAGAGACCACTTGCTGCCAATTACCTCCCAAAGACCCATTAGATCACACAGGATTGGCCTCCTCCGGGTTCCGTCTACCAGCCAATGCCATCTGGCTACGACCCGGGGGAGGGCCTTCTCTGTGGCAGCTCCGGCCCTTTGGAACGAAGTCCCCGCAGAGATTCGGACCCTCACCTCTCTCCAGGCCTTCCGAAAAGCCATTAAAACCTGGCTGTGTCGGCAGGCCTGGGGTTGATGAGCTCCCTTCCCCTCTCGACTTGTGTGGCTCTTGGCTATTTTAAATGCTTGTCTTGTACTTTTGTGTTCCCTTTCCCCCTTTGAGTTGTTCGCCGCCCTGAGTCCCTCCGGGAATAGGGCGGCATATAAATAAAACATATAAATAAACATATAAATAAAACAAATCTCAATCTAAATTTCTCTCAATCTTTAATATTGTATGATTATAAAAGCCAGGAAAGAGACTGGAAAGAGAAAAGTCCATGACCACTTCATTCATGGAAGCTCACTGGGGGCCTTTGGGCTGAGAAAGAGCAAGCACCCCAATCTTTGTCTTGAGGTTTTTGACATGGGAAGTAGGGATCGTACATTCGGCATCAAGGAAAATGGAAATCTATGCCTAATAAATAAGTGAAAACTACAGTCATTTGTTGAGATGGAGGCTAAAGAAATCAGAGATAGGTAGGTAGATAGACAGTTGGATGGACAGACAGACAGACAGAGAGACAGACAAATGATCCAGGCTTACCAAATCGCCAAAGTGGTTAATGCCAAGCCAGTAGGTGTATTTCCCCAGGTCAGCCTGCTTGTTATGGTCTTGGATCATCCGCAAATTCTCCTCCCACACGGCTCTTCGGAAGGATTCTTCCTCCTCCTGGGAAGCCAAGAAAGGGAAGATCCCTTAGTTGCATCAGCCTAAACAAGTGGCACCTAGAAGATCTAGAACTCATATTCTCTTCCATAAAAGATTTCTCAGACTAGAATTCAATCACCCAGGAATGGAAGAAATTCCCTTCAATTTTCATTTAGTACACAGGACACTATTCCTCGTAAAGCATGTATGAAGACAGAGAGCAGAAAGTAAGTTTCTAAACATTGCTATTCTAAGTTGAAATCAAGATAATTTTATGGAATTGGAACACTTGAAGTGAAAGTAGGATGTTTGTTCATGTGGGACGATGCGTCCCGGTCATAGTTGGGAGAGACAGGTTTGACGGGAGTTGTAGGGCTAGCCATTACCGGGGAAGGTGGGTTCGCTATGTTACAGCTATCCCCTCTTCCGCCCTATTAGCTCCACTCCAGGACCAGATGGCGAGACTTGTCAGGGCTCTGGTCTCAGGCTGCTGCTGCTAAATGCCAGGTCTGTGGTTCACAAATCTCCTCTCTTCCGGGACCTAATATTAGACGAGGGGGCAGACCTGGCATGTATTACTGAAACCTGGCTGGGCCATGAGGGAGGAGTCCCCCTTACTGAAATGTGCCCAGAATGGTTTCAGGTGCTCCACCAGTCGCGACACCAGGAAGGGGTGGGGGAGGGGCAGTCATCATCTGAGAGTCACTAGTTTCTTGTAGGATCCCTGCTCCGGAGGCTGTTGGGTGTGAGTCCCTTCTGGTGAAGTTGGACCTTGGGGGTCAAGCGGGTTTGTTTCTAATGTACCTACCTTCCAACTACGTTGGAAGCGGCGGCGGAAGCTCTAAACCGGATTACGCCTTTACGGCCTCTCCGCGGCAGTGGATCCAGGAGGGCTCCTTGGTTTACCGAGGAACTCCGGGAGATGAAGCACCAAAAGAGATGCCTAGAGCAACGCTGGAGGGCTAGTAACTCTGAATCCGACCGAACACAATTAAGAGCCTTTATTAGGACTTATCTAGTGGCGATACAGACGGTAAAATGTGCGCATTTTTCCACTCTTATTGCATCCGCAGAATCGTGCTCAGCCGCCCTGTTTAGGATAGCCCGCTCCCTCTTGAAAGGGAGGGATGCGGACAAGCCTCTACAGGTTAGAGCTGAGGAGTTTGTTCACTTTCTGTCAGATAAAATCGCTCGGATTCGAACGGACCTGGACTCCACTTGGACGGTACCAGCCGAGATGCCGGGAGCAGGTCTTGATCAGATTTTATGGAGCGAGTTTCAACTTGTCACTCCTGAGGAAGTGGACAAGGCCATGGGAGCAGTGAGTGCCTCCACCTGTTTACTGGACCCGTGTCCCTCCTGGCTGGTCTCGACCAGCAGGGAGGTGACACGTGGCTGGCTCCAGAGGATTGTTAACACCTCTCTTCAGGAGGGATCCTTCCCGCACCCTCTAAAGGATGCGGTGGTGAGACCCCTCCTTAAGAAACCTTCCCTGGATCCAGCCATCTTGAACAACTATCACCCAGTCTCCAACCTCCCATTCGTTGGGAAGGTTGTTGAGAAGGTGGTGGCCTTTCAACTCCGACGGACCTTGGATGAAACAGATTATCTGGATCCCTTTCAGTCGGGTTTCAGGCCTGGTTACAGCACCGAAACTGCTTTGGTTGTGCTGATCGATGATCTCTGGCGGGCCAGGGATAGAGGACATTCCTTTATCCTAGTGCTTCTTGACCTCTCAGCAGCCTTCTATACTATTGACCATGGTATACTTCTGTGATGGTTATGGGAGGTGGGAGTGGGAGGCACCGTCTTAGAGTGGTTCTCCTCCTACCTCTCGGACAGGTCACAGTCGGTGTTGGTTGGGGGACAGAGATCGACCCCTAGGCCCCTCAAATATGGGGTGCCGCAGGGTTCGGTCCTGTCCCCCCTCCTATTTAATATCTACATGAAGCCGCTGGGTGAGATCATACGCCAGCACGGGATCAAATTTCATCAATATGCGGACGATACTCAATTGTATCTGTCTGCCCCGTTCCAACTCAGCGAAGCAGTTGAAGTGATGTGCCAGTGCCTGGAGGCTGTCAGGGTCTGGATGGGAGCGAACAAGCTTGCACTCAATCCAGACAAGACCGAGTAGCTATTGATGCTTCCTCCCACGGATGGTCCAGACATTCCACCTCTTAGCCTGGGGGGGTGAAATTATATACCCCTCGGAGAGGGCTCGCAACTTGGGTGTCCTCCTGGATCCACAGCTGACATTAGAACACCATCTGTCAGCTGTGACCAGGGGGGCCTTTGCCCAGGTTCGCCTGGTGCACCAATTGCGGCCCTACCTGGACCGGGAGGCCCTTCGAATGGTCACTCATGGCCTCGTCACCTCAAGACTGGATTACTGTAACACGCTTTACATGGGGCTGCCCCTGAAGAGTGTTCGAAGACTACAGTTGGTCCAGAACTCAGCCGCACGAGCGATAATGGGTGTACCTAGATACACCCATGTTACATCTATCCTCCGCGAGCTGCACAGGCTCCCCATTGGTCTCTGGACGCGCTTTAAGGTCCTAGTCGTTACTTTTAAAGCCCTACATAGTATAGGACCTGGCTACCTGAGAGCCTCCTGCCATTTACCCCCCAACGACCAATAAGATCGCACAGGTTGGGCCTCCTTCGGGTGCCGTCAACTGGACAATGCCGGCTGGCGGCCCCCCGAGGGAGGGCCTTCTCTGTAGCTGCACCGGCCCTGTGGAACGATCTACCAGTAGAGATCCGGACCCTTACTACTCTCCCGGCCTTCCGTAAAGCGACCAAGACCTGGCTGTTCCGGCAGGCCTGGGGCTGTTGATTGCATGCAGCCCCACTTAGACTGAATGGATGGTGTATTATTTTAATAACTGTATTTTTTCTTAAACTTTTAAATTGTTTTTATCTTGCTTGTGAGTCGTCCAGAGTCCCAATGGGAGTGGGCGGCATACAAATTCTATTAAACTGGAAACTGGAAACTGGGACAGAAACTACAGAAGAACATCAGGAGTGACAGCCAGCCCACATTGTATCGGAATTTTTAAAGCAGTATACAGCAATTTCATTTGAGTATCAGTGGAGCAAACTCACCTGAGTGTATTCTTTACCGTGAGTGGCCTTCCAGTCTTTCCATGTCCCCTCCAGGGTTGGATCCAAAGCTGTGGACAAGGTCCTCAGGGAGACCAACCAGATCAGGGCCACCACCGAGACGGACAACATTGTCCTTCTCTAGGAGAAGGAAAAGAAGAGAATTGAAGAACTCAGCCTTAATGTGGCACCATGATAAGTTACAGCCCAGTAACGTCTGGTTGAGAACAGGTTCCAAACCCTCACTTACGGTGCTAAAAAAACAGATTAAAACTATTCAATTATTGTTAAATGCTTAAATCAAATGAGAGCATGAACATCTTTGGAGCGTTTGAGGTAGCCAACTGGAACCTCACCTCAAGCAGGTGTATACAGAAGGCAGAAAGGCAGATGTTAAACAAAACTTCAGCAGCCCCTTTTATAAGCGAACATATAATTGCCACTTCCCACTGCCCTTAATTGACATTTACAAGGAAAGAGCATATCTTCAGAATTCTTTAGAAAGTAATGTTTTTTTTTCCCATTTCAGTAAGATAATGATCTTTCAACTTTCTTTCTTGGAGATTTTATTTGGGGGGAAGGAAGTCCTATAAAGCAAAATAGCTGCAAGAAAACCACTGATTAGATTGCTGACCTAAATCGTATCTCCTAACCATGGAAATTTTGTTGACTTTGTGTGGTTGCAGCCGTTTTAATGTCCTATGAAGATAAATTTCATGCTTGATTTCTATCTAGCTCTTCTGTCTATCTTGATTCTTGGTAAAATCATGAGCTCCACTCTGCTCCACCCAAGCAGGAGATACAAAAACAATGGCAGTTATTACTAACTGTGGGGTAATAACATGTGGGGAATATGTCATTTGAGTGTCCATCTTTATTTGGGAAAATGGGTTCTCCAACCTTGTGAATTATTTATTGTTTCCAGACATAGCATCTACGTGCAATTTCGGCAGGCCCAATATAGATAGCCCTCAACTTATAATCACAATTGTGGCCAAAGTTGCTAAGTGAGAAATTTGTTAAGTGGGTTTTTACGACTTTCCTTGCCACATTTGTTAAGTGAAGCACTGCAGTTATTAAATTAGTAACACATTGTTAAGGGAATCTGGTTTCACCATTGACTTTGCTTGTCAAAAGGTCAGAAAAAGGGATTGCATGACCTTGGGGCACAGCAACGGCAGAGGTGGGTTCCTGCCAGTTCGCACCAGTTCGGTAGAACCGGTTCGTCAAATCTACCGAACCGGTTAGAAGAGGTTCCACCAGTGGACCCGGAAAGCAGGCCACACCTACAGAAGAGCTTCCAAAAAATTTTGAAACCCACCACTGACACACACACACACACACACACACACACACACACACACAGACAGACAGACAGACAGACAGACTCACATAGAGAGAGAAAGAGAAAGAAAGGAAGAAATAAATAAAGAAAAAAAGAAAAAAAGAAAGAAAAAGTGAGAGAGAGATGAAAGAAAAAAAGGAAAAAGTGTCAAAGAGACAAAAGGAAGGAGAGAGAGAGGGGGGGGGGAACACATGGCCAGCAAGGCACTCCCACAAAGGAGGCCACACCCACAGAGTAGGTTCGAAACATTTTTGAAACCCACCACTGAGCAACGGTCATAAATATGAGCCAATTGCCAATTAATTTGATCACGTGTCCCTGGGACATTGCAATGTGAGTCAGATTTCAAGCATCCAAATGTAAGTCATGTGACCATGGGGATGTGAAATGGTCATAACTCACTTTTTGCAGTGTTGTTACAACTTTGAATGTTCACTGAGTGAACTGTTGTAAGTCGAGGACTACCTATAAAGGTTTGGCAATAATCTCCCCCCCCCCCGGCTTCCCAGAACCAATACAGGGTATAAATCTTTAACAAAGATATTCTAAGATAAACTTAGTATCATCTTTCATTTGAGCTTTAACTCCTCTTTGCTAGGCTAGCTCTAAACAGATTATATCATCCCTTGTTTCTTCAGTCATAAACTATCTGGAATTTCTTAGTCCCATATTTAATTTGAGTATAGTCAATCCATCTTCTCCACTCCAGTTTATATCTCTCATTTGAATGGTCCTTGAGATGTGCTGATATTTTAGCCATCTCTGCTAAGTTTGTTACTTTTAATGTCCATTCTTGAATAGTAGGCAAATCTTGCTTCTTCCAGTATTGCGCCACGATTTAATAATCGTCTTGCTACGATTATTAAATGCAAAATCAGATTAATCTCTACAACTGTACAATCAGTAATTATACCTAACAAAAATAACCGAGGGGTAAACTTTATCCTTTTTTAAGAACATTTTACATAATCCACCATATTTTTATCCAAAATGCTTTACAAGTCCACCATATATGATAGTATGTAGCATCAGCACAATCACATCTCCAGCATTTAGGTTGTAAATTTGGATACATAGAGGCCAGTTTTTTAGGATCTAAATGCCATCTATAAAACATAAAAGTTTTCTCTCAAATTTTGGGCTTGTGTAAACTTTACATTTCTTACCCAAATCTTTTCCCATGTATCCAACATTATTGGTTCTTCAAAATTTTGTGCCCATTTTATCATACAGTCTTTAACTAATTCTGTTTCCGAATCCATTTCTATTAATACATTATATAGTCTCTTTATATGCATTGGACATTAAACTGTCTTGCATTCTTGAATATTAGTGAAAATATGCTTTTTGGTACAGACTTTTGTCTAACTTAATTTGCAAAATTAATTGGCAAAATCTGGACATATTTCCTTTTCGGCTTAGTTTAGACTGGATGAAATATATGGTTGCAAGAACTGCATATGTCTAGTCTAACATAGAGAAGAACTAGGGGGTGTGACATGCCAGCAGTCTTCCAATATATGAGGGGCTGTCACAGAAAGGATGGGGACAGCCTATTCTCCAAAGCATCTGAGGGCAAGACAAGGAGTAACGGCTGGAAACTTATAAAAAGAGAACCAACTTAGAACTAAGGAGAAATTTCTCATCAGTGAGAGCAATCAACCAGCGAATGGGCTTCATTTCATTTATTGAATTTCTAGGTCGCCCAATCCCAAAGGACTCCGGGCGGCTTACAGAAATGAAAAATATTAAAAAAGAATTAAACAATAAAACACAACAAAGTTAAGAAGAAGCACATCATACACCCAATCAGAGGGGGGCTGGACCTCAATCAAGAGGTCAACAGCCCCAGGCATGCCGGAAAAGCCAGGTTTTAATAGCTTTGCGGAAGGTCATGAGAGTGGGTAGGGCCCGGATCTCTGGGGGCAGCTCATTCCATAGGGCCAGAGCGGCAACAGAGAAGGCCCAACTCCTAGGTGTCGCCAGCCGGCATTGTCCCACTGAAGGCACCTGGAGAAGGCCCATCCTGTGCGATCTTATTGGTCTAAGGGAGGTATGTGGCAGAAGACGGTCTCGCAGGTATCCGGGTCCTAGGCCATGTAGGGCTTTAAAGGTGATAACCAGCACCTTGACTCGTGCTCGGAGACCAATGGGAAGCCAGTGCAGCTCGCGGAGGATAGGTGTAGTATGGGTGTACCTTGGTACACACAATATCACTCGCGCGGCTGCATTCTGGACTGAATTGCCTTCAGTCATTATGGATGCTCCATCCCTGGAGGTTTTCAACCCTGGAGATTGGACAACTATTTGTCTGGAATCGTTTCGGGTCTCCTGCTTGAGCAGAGGGTTGGATTAGAAAACCTCCAAGGTCACTTTCAAATCTGTTATCCTGTTACTACTACTCTAATCTTTTAATTGCCGTATTGTGGGTGGTGCTACGTTGGCTTTGTGCTTCTCTAAGTATCAGCTGATACTTAGGCCTAACTAAAAGATGGCATGGGATAAGAAAGATTAAAAACTAGCAATCGGCAATGGATACCAATTAAGTAGTAACAATTGGCAGAACAACTGATATCCGACTCCTTTTCAATGTCTCTCATTGGGCTGTCAGTAAAAGAAAATATTTGTAACTGTAGCTGAAGATTGGATTGTGGGACACCCCCCGCGCTGTTCTCTGAGCTTGGCTGCTTTCTTGCAGACATTTCATCACCCAGCAGTGTGCAGTAGCAGCAAAAAATCCCTAATACAGTCCAAGCCATAGAATCAAGATCACGCAAAGTGTTAGTTTATAAAACCCTAGTAAGACCACAGGTGGAATACCGCAACCAATTTTTGTCATCATACTACAAAAAAGATGGAAACAGTTCAGAGAAGACCTAAGATGACCAAAGGTCTGGAAACTAAAACATATGAAGAACGGCTGCAGGATTTGGGTCTGGCTAGTCTAAAGAAAAGAAGAATTCAGGACGACATGATAGCAGTATTTCAGTATTTGAGGGGCTGCCACAAAGAAGGGGGATCAAATTCAGGGTCCAATGACCTCTGCCACTGTTGCCCTTGGAAAGAGGTTTACAAATTTGGCAACTTTTAAGACTTGTGGACTTCAACTCCCAGAATTCCCCAGCCAGTGTGGCTAGCTGAGGAATTCTGGGAGCTGAAGTTCACAAGTCTTAAAGAAGAGCTGTGACTCCATGAGACAGGAAATGCCGGTTGTTCTGAATAAAAACAAAATTTAAAGCATGCTATCCTCTGAACCATAAAAGAGAGCCAGTTTGGGGTAGTGGTGAAGGTGCTGGCTTAGATATGGAGATGATAATTTCCAGGCCTGCCTTAGTCATAAAAGCTAACTGAGTGACTTTGGGTCAGTCATTCTCTCAGCCAAACCACCTCACAGGGTTGTTTTTTGTGAGGAAAATATGAGGCAGGAGGTATGTATATGTTTGCTGCCTTGAGTTCTATGTTAAAAGCAGGATAAAAACCTAATGTTGTAATAAAATTATAAGAGCTGCTCAGTACTGTAATTGTACCTCAGAGAGGAGGGAAAAAAAGGCGGGAAAATTGGCAATTCCAATTGGGTGATGGCTTCCTCCTCTGCAGCCAATCACAGGCTGCAGCAATTTCTGCCCACTGTTGCCCTTGGAGACTCCCTCCAATTTCTGAGGGCTTTTGAAGGCGAAGGTGGCAGAAGAGCCCTGAGGCTCCATGGGACAGGCTGCTCCCTTTGAGGCTGAGAGGCAAAGGAGGAAGGCTAAGAGAATAACAGAATAGCGGAATTAGAAGGGACCTTGGAAGATCCCATGGCTGAGCTGGCTAAAGCCATGTGGGTTGACATGGCGGGGCAAGCAGGAAGTTGGGTTTGTGCATGCATTCATCGAAAGAACAGAATGAGTCAGTGATGGAAGTCAACAATGAGACGGGAATTAATAGGATGGGCAAGTGTGCAACAAGGGAGAGATCTTATTTGTTCTTTGGGTTAATCGATCAGAATGACAGAGCTGGGAAGGACCTTTGAGGCCTTCTAGTCCAACCCCTGTTCAAGCAGGAGACCCTATACCATTTCAGACAAACGGATGTCCAATCTCTTCTTAAAAACCTCCAATTATGAAGCATCCACAACTTCTGAAGGCAAGCTGTTCCATTGATTTAACTATTTTAACTGTCAGGAAATATCTTCTTAATTCCAGGTTGATTCTCTTCTTGGTTGGCTTCCATCCATTGCTTCTGATCCTGCCTTCAGGTGCTTCAGTGCTCAATAGGTTAAGCCCTTCTTCTTTGTGGCCCTCAAATATTGGAAGACAGCTATCGTGTCACCCCAGTCCTTCTCTTTGTCAGACTAGATATATCCATTAAAGAGTGGGTGCAAGACAGCTGTTAAGTGAATCATGCCCAATTTTATCATTTTTTTGCTCGGGTTGTTAAATGAATCTGTCAGCATCCCTCCATTATATAATTAGGAAAGAAAGACTAAGAGATTCCATGTGTTGGAAATCAAAAGTACTTTTACTAATTACAAATGGTTAGCGAGCAGTTGCGAAGCAAAGTCTGCTTAATTAGGCGCGAAAGCGATTGATATATAGAATAGTCCATTCCCCACCCCTTGGGATCATAGCCTCAGGCCAATCATAAGTCCTTCAAATGTCAGGTGTGAGATAACTTCAAAAGACATCACGAAGATGGAATGTCGAGGCCGTTGGTCCAGGCGGGAAGCACTCATGCATGCGCAATTCAACCATCTGGTACATACTAGAACATTCCTCCAGCACATCGAATAACCCCTCCCAAATACCAACCCTCCCTCCCCGTTTCATGACAGCTGAAGCAACAGCAAGGCAGAAGCTGACAGAATCACTGTAGTTGTTAAGTGTATCAAGCCATAATTAAGCAAATACAGTTTCCTTCATTGACTTTGCTAGTTCCCTCTTCTTATTGCAAACCATTACTTAGAATGGGTCCCATTTTTGGGGCCTTTCACTGGCGAATGCAATTATGTTTGAAATAATTGGCGGTAAAAGGAAACCAGGCCACCAAAGAATAGGATGGCTGGACACCATCAAATCTAACACTAGCAAAGCATAGAACAACTCAAAGAAGGCAGAATATTATATTTTCCCTAAAGGAGAAACATGTTTCTAAAGACAGAAATTCACAGCTTCATCTTCCTGCCCCCAGCAGATATTTGCCCATCCTGTCTACAAGACAAAAGACCTTCAGCTCCAGGATGATGGGATTATTATTCAGAGCAAAGCCAATCAGCCACAATAGGAACTGCATTGCATCAGCCCGAGTTTCAACCAAGCTTGACTCAGATAACCTATAAAATCAGCTATGACCCCCTGCGTGGCCGCGTGGGAGTGGGACAGCAACCAATAGAATACATGCCCTTGCCATAGGAACAGGAAGCTCAAGGTCAAGGGCCAAGAGAGGGTATATATAACCCTCACTCTCCATGTGTTCAACTGCACCAGGACCTCAAACCCATGTGGTCCTGTACCATGGGTGGGTTTCAGCCGGTACGCACCAGTACACACATACCTGTTGTGACTCAGCAGACGTCCTCTGTGAGTCTTTTCAGGATGCAAGATGACCAATGCAGCTGGGGCTCGCTAGTGGCGTATTCTGGTGATAAAAGGACAGATGGTGCCACGCCCTGGTTGCAGGAGTTAACATTCCTTCGTTTGTTCAACATTCATTGATCATCGGTCGTGGTTTATCTGAGAGCACTTGGAGAAGTGATTTGCTTTCTGTAACCCTGATTCAAGGAGGCACTTGGAGAAGTGCATTGCTTGTAAGAGTTTTTGTTTTGTATTTTGTTATCTTCTTGAAAGAGACTTTATTTCTGTTTATTTTTGGGCTCGCAGCCAGTCTGAGCCGAGAACTGATAAAGAGAGTTCCTTTTAAGTTTGGTTGCCTGTCGTCTGTTAACAAGTGGAGAAAGGGGGACAGAACACATACCCCTTCGTGAAATTTAGCGTGCCTTCCTGTACCTGTTCTTCGGGAGGGCCCGTACTGGAACGCTCTTTCCCCTGGCCTCATCATGCGGCGAGGGCTACTAGTAATCAACTGAAGGACTCTTCACCAAAGGTCCCACTTAGTGACTCAAGGAAGATAGAGCATCTGGTGGTTCTATCCACTTTCATTGTCACCCCAGTCATCAATGGTTATCTCTCATTCCACCCTTATCTGCTTCTTTCATGCCTGAGCAGAAGCTTCTGACCGTTTGTGGTGTTGTGACTTCCTTGTGACCGAGGAGCTTGAAGGAAAGGAGACAAAATCAGATTAGGGGCGTATCAAGCCCAGTTTGATATTCGAATAAGAGGACAGAATTGGAAGGGACCTTAGAGGTCTTCTAGTTCAATCCCATGCTGAAGAAGCTTCTTGGATGAGAAGCGAAACATCTTCAAAGAAAAACAAGAAAGTCCAGTTGTCTTTTGAAAAAAAGGATGAGCTGGGTGACTGAGAATCTCCACAGGCAAAGACAAGTGCAGTTGCTACTAGTTGTGGGGCAATTGAGGGTCCATCTTTATTTGGCAAATGTCACGTTGGGTTCTTCAACCTTGAGAATTGCTTATTATTGCTCATGCTAAAATGGCTATGATTTGGTATTCATTTTCCAGACATGGCATACAATTTCAGCAGGCCTAATAAAAGTTTGGTAAACAACTCCAAAATTCCATGCATTCTTGAACGTTTCCATCATGAAAATATGTTTTTGGCACAGGCTTTTATCTAATAGATTTTAAGCTTATTTATGTGGCAAAATCTGGACATATTTCTTTTTTTGACTTAATTTGGAGTGGAGAATCAATCGTCGATCAATCTTTAGAATCTCCAGGATCTAATTCCAAGCAAAAAACCCTAGAAAACAAGTCAAATTAAGTCAGATAAGGAGGGATGGGAAGGAAGACAAACACCAAGTAGAAGACATAGGAAGCATAAAGAGTCAGACATAAATATCTCAAGTGCCGATATACAAAGTTTGGGGAAGAAACAGGGTAAACTTGAATTATTAATACATGAACGTAGATATATACAATAATATACAATAGCAGAGTTGGGACCTTGGAGGTCTTCTAATCCAACTCTCTGCCTAGGCAGGAAACCCTATACCGTTTCAGACAAATGCCTATCTTCTTAAAGATTTCCAGTGTTGGGGCATTCACAACATCTGGAGACAACTTCTGTTCCATTGATTAATTGTTCTCACTGTCAGGAAATTCCTCCTCAATTCTAAGTTGTTTCTCTCCTTGATTAGTTTCCACCCATTGCTTCTTGTTCTACCCTCAGGTGCCTTGGAGAATAGCTTGACTCCCTCTTCTTTGTGGCAACCCCTGAGATATTGGAAGACTATCATGTCTCCCCTAGTCCTTCTTTTCATTAAACTAGAGAAAACCCAGTTCCTGCAACCGTTCTTCATATGTTTTAGTCTCCAGTCCCCTAATCCTCTTTGTTGCTCTTCTCTGCACTCTTTCTAGAGTCTCCACATCTTTTTTACATCGTGGCGACCAAAACTGGTGCCGTATTCCAAGTGTGGCCTTACCAAGGCCTTATAAAATGGTATTAACACTTCACCTGATCTTGATTCTTGATATCCAATGTAGTTGGAATCACAAAAAGGTGGTGGGACGAAACCCATGACTGGAACATACTGATAGAAGGATACAAACTGTTCAAGAAACCCCAGAGCCCATGAAAGGAGGTGGAGTTGCACTGTATGAAAAAGGACCAACCTAGAAGTAAGGACAAATTTCTCATCAGGAGAGCAATCAACCAGTGAAAGGGCTCGCCTTTTGTAGTTCCCTGGAGGTTTTCATCCTTGGAGGTTTTCAAGAAAGGATTGGACAACAATTTGTCTAGAATAGGATAGGGCTGTGATGGCGAACCTATGGCACACATGCCCAAAGTGGCACACAGAGTTGTTGTGGCCCAGCAGGAGCCGTTGGAGCTGCCACCAGACTCCGACAGCGAGGTGCCCTATGAGTCAGCTTTGGAGGATGTGGAGGACCCTGGACAGGGTTCCAACTCCGAGCAGGGCGCAGAGATGCTGGTTGGCCACCAGGAGGCGCCTGAGCCTTGGACCACATGCGCAGAAGAAGGTGAGAACAACAACAAATTAACAGTCCTGTACAGATTATTTCCCTCACCCAAATACCATGCCCTCCCTCCCCGTTTCAATGGCAGCCGAAAAGCAAGCAGCAAAACAGAGGCTGACACTAGTTTGAATTTTACCCATGTGCCTCACCCAACCTCACGCCACGGAGTGGGCAGGGTCTTCACTAGGGCTTATTTTTTAGGGTGGGTGTAGTTTTTATATTGGGCACATTTGTAAAAAAAAATCAAGCCAGGGGCTTATTTTTGGGGTAGGTCTTATTTTCAGGAAAACACGGTACTTTTAGGCCTTACTAAAATATGGCATGGGGTAAGGAGGAGATGAAGAGCTAGCAATGCACCAATGAAATAGTAACAACTGGCGGAACAGCTGGTATCTGACTCTGGGCTGTCAATAGAAGGAAGTATTTCCAACTGAATATTGAATTGTGGGATCCTTGATGCTCTCTGAGCTTGGTTGTTTCGTTGCAGACATTTCATAACCTCACTAGGTAACATCATCAGTGTTAGAAAGAAGGTTTGCAACTTGCTCTCTGTTTGAATACAAGTGCTTGTCCTGTCAGTGTTGGTGGGAATGTTGTTTTCTTCATGGCAGTTCATTGATTGTTTGCTGTAAGCTTGTTTGTCATTTACTTCTTGAGGAAAGTTTTCGTTAGGGAACATCATCACTGTTGGTGAATGTGGGCTTTTCTCCCTGTTAATATATAGTAGCATCTCCTGCCAGTATTGGTAGGATTGCGATTTTCTCT
Organism: Thamnophis elegans; assembly: GCF_009769535.1. Taxonomy (NCBI): domain Eukaryota; kingdom Metazoa; phylum Chordata; class Lepidosauria; order Squamata; family Natricidae; genus Thamnophis; species Thamnophis elegans. The sequence goes on along the minus strand of NC_045541.1, from coordinate 180,116,080 downwards.
TTGGCAATGCATTAATTAGGTCATTCTTTTCTGCTGGATTTTTTGTCTGATGTGAATCCCTGCCTGTTTGCATCCTTTAATTTGGGTTTCAAACTGCAGATTGACTGCACCATTGTCGCTTTCCAAAAGAGAGGAAGTATTAGCAGTATGATTTCCCCAAAGAAAAATATTAGTCACTTCCCACCCAGCTGTTTGAGTTGCCTGTCAGTCCCGTGAAGACCTATAATTCTTTATAATTTCTTACAAAGCACTGAAGCTGGCGGATTCAAAATAGAACTTGACTTGAAATAAAACGTATTTTATGTGTGCCTTTTTTAAAATTAGCTTTAAACTCTTGGGAATGGCAGCTTTAAGAATTGAAATGAGAATGCTGTTGAATGAAAGCAAACATTCTTACAGAGAGAGAGAGACAGAGACAGACAGAGAGAGACAGACAGACAGAGAGAGACAGGCAGAGAGAGACAGACAGAGAGAGACAGAGACTTCATTGGAAGTTGGATAAGAAAAACCTGGTTTGCTTCCTACGTATTGCACTTTGGCAAAACATGGATTGCATCTTAGTTTCTGTGGTTCATAATGGATTATGGCTAATGTGTTCCATGCATCAATAGGCATATATGAGTTGAGATGTTAGAAATCATATCTAAATCAGTGAAGATATTATTTAGTTGAGTAGTGAAATATCCACAAGATAACTAAGCATCAAGGCAAAGGTGGGTTCCTACCAGTTCGCACCTATTCGGTAGAACCGGTTCGTCAAATCTACCGAACCAGTTAGAAGAGGTTCCACCAGTGGACCCGGAAAGCAGGCCACACCCACAGAAGAGCTTCCAAAATTTTTTGAAACCCACCACTGGTCCTTGGATATGATTATTCTACACTATCATGTTCATTATAAAACTCAGGGCCTCTGTGAAAGGTAAGGGTGACTACTGCGCTTGTGGTGCAATCTGAACATTGCGTGTGTTGAAGCTGTTTTAACGCAAACCAAAGATGCCTTTTAAAAAACAAGTTTACATCCTATTCTTATGCAGGCCAGTGCTGTGTGTGAGGTAATTTAAGGGGGTTCTGACAAGTGTCGTCGGCATCTTGTGCCAAGGTGGCGCAGTGGTTAAATGCAGCACTGCAGGCTACTTTAGCTGACTGCAGTTCTGCAGTTCGGCTGTTCAAATCTCACTGGCTCAGGGTTGACTCAGCCTTCCATCCTTCCGAGGTGGGTGAAATGAGGACCCGGATTGTTGTTGGGGGCGATATGCTGACTCTGTAAACCGCTTAGAGAGGGCTGAAAGCCCTATGAAGCGGTATATAAGTCTAACTGCTATTGCTATTGCTATCTTCATATCCAGTCACATGGGTGGCAAGCCACTCCCATCTGGTCACATGGGCGGCAAGCCACTCCCACAAAGGTGGTCACACCCATAGAGTAGGTTCGAACAATTTTTGAAACCCACCACTGCCTCAAGGGCTCTACAAATCATATCCTGTCTGAGATGAGCCACATGTGCCATCACACAGGATGAAAAGGGTATCTGGAGATAGAGGTTGTTACTTGTAAGTTACAGGTAGCTATTGTCAATGACAAATTAGAATCAGAAGACTCTTCACAACTGTTGAAAGTTATCTGAAACAGGATTTGTATGAAACCACTATATACAAAGCATGTCTTCCATGAGAAGCTGTGCCAGCATTGGTAATGTTGTGATGTCTATTCAAACGCAGACACATCATAAAAGAGTCAGGTGCCAGATTAGATATAGGCAGCGTTGCGTCAAAGCATTTATTGATTTTAGCGTGTATATTTTTCCCCCGCTCCGCAGAAGCTTCAGAAACTGCAGATCATTTTTGATGGCCTTTTCGTCCTGCTTCTCGAATTCCCCACTTGGCCTGGTTACGGAATGGGATAGCACGCGAAGTCGGCAATTCCGCATTCGTTCGATCCTTGTTCCAAGAGCATGTACCCATTGTCCCCCCAAAAGCGAGACCAACTGTGAACAGAAGCAGGCAAGACATTTATTTCAAAACCATGTAGGGCAGGAGTACCCCAAGGGCTGTAGACTGGAACCGATCCGTGGCCCATTGGGAATTGGGTGGCACGAGTGGTGGGCGAGCATGTAAAAGGTTCATTTGCACATGTGCGGGAACTAGATTGCACCTGAGAAACCATTCACCTCACCCCCACCCGAATGGTATGAATGTTGTGTTTTATTTTTACTTATGTATTGCTTTTATGTGCTATTGTTTGTATCCCCCTCCCCATTAGTTGTGAGCCGCCCTGAGTCCCCCCAGGGAAAAGGGCGGCCTATAAATAAATTTCAAATACAAATACAAAAAAATACCCCCCCTGCTGCTGTCAGTTCATGGAGCTAAAATTGCTGGGCACTGCTGGCAGAGGGAATCATGCTGACTGGGGAATTCTGGGAGTTGTAGTCCATGCATCTTCAAGTCGCCAAGGTTGAGACAATCTGCAATAGCAGAAGCTCCCCTCTTAGCGAACTCTCCTGCCAGACTCCATTTCCCTCCACTCACCTGTTCTTCACAATCCAGTACTTGGTGCTGTTATAACCAACCACCAGCACAGCATGAGTCAAGTGCGGATCTCCAAGCCAAGGATTTTTAAAGATCCCTAAGAGAAAGAGGGCGATAAAACATTTAACAGATTAACAGATTTGTAGATCTCTAAGCGGTTTTACAGAGTCAGCATCTTGCTCCCAACAATCTGAGTCCTCTAGATGTAGGTCATCTAGCCCAAGCAGGTGACCCTTCACCATTTCTGACAGATGGCAGTCCAGTCTCTTCTTGAAAGCCTCCAGGGATGAAGCTCCCACAACTTCTGAAGGCAACTTCTGCTCCATCGTTTGATTGTTCTTACTGTCAGCAGATTTCTCCTTATTTCCAGGTTGAATCTCTCTCCTTGGTCAGTTTCCATCCGTTGTTCCTTGTCTGGCCTTCAGGTACCTTGGAAAATAGCTTGACCCCCTCCTCTCTGTGGCAGGCCCTCAAATAGCAACAGCGCTTAGACTTGTATACCACTTTAGAGCCTTCTTTTAGTTTTTTACAGATTCAGCATCTCTCCCCCAACAATCTGGGTCCTCATTTTACCCACCTCGGAAGGATGGAAGTCTGAATCAGCCTTCAGCGTGGTGAGGTTTGAACTGGCCAAATTTCAGGCAGTCAGCACAAGTAGCCTCCAGTCCTGCACTCTAACCACTGCACCACCACAGCTCAATATTAGAACATTTGGTTAAGCGAAAGTGCCGTGTTTCTTTGCAAGATCATCTGGATTTCCAAAAGGACAGCCAGGAATCTCACCTCATCTTAGAATTTACTCTCGTGTAAAAACAGGCACCCCTGAAGAGGCTCCAAACTCGGTTGCAGAAAATACGACTTCAGCAACAATGCCTGGAATGGGTTCACCGACAAATGCGCGCTCGACAAAAGCGCGCCGACAAAACCGCGGTGAGAAAAGAGCGAAGTCGAAATCGCGCCCACAGAAGCGCGCCGATAAATGCGCGCCGACGAAAGCGTGCTATCAACAAACCACGTGAAAACAGGTAATAACCCTAACCCTAAACCTTAGGGTTATTACCTTGTTTTTGCCTGCTTTGTTGGGAGTGCGCTTTCGTCGGTGTGCATTTATCGGCGCACTTCTGGGGGCGCGATTTCAACTTTGCTCTTTCCTCGCTGCGGTTTTGTCGGCGCGCTTTTGTTGGGCACACATTTGACGTGTCACGCCTGGAATGCACTACCTGACTGGGTTGTTACATCCTCAAACCTCCAAAACTTTAAGTTTTTAACTTTAAGACCAGTGGTAGTCAACCTGGTCCCTACCGCCCACTAGTGGCCATTCCAGCTTTCATGGTGGGCAGTAGGGGTTTTGCCCAATACTGAAGCATTTTCCTTTTTTTAAATTTAATTGACTTTTTTTAAAAAAAATGTCATAGCATTATTTAAAAACATTTTCATTAGGTTCTCATAAAATCACAATTACTGTGGAACCGGTGGGCGGTTAGAAATTTTACTACTAACAGAGATACAAAAGTGGGCGGCAGGTATGAAAAGGTTGACTACCCCTGTTCTACATTATGGAATTGAGACTATTTATGCCAGAAAGTAAATCTTCTTTTGTCTGGAATAGCTATTTTGAGTGCAAAGGGGGGGAAAAATGCATCTCTAGCCCGTGTCAAATGCCTACCATGGCCACGCCCGATCCTGCCCTTCGAGGTCAAACACAGCCCTGATGTGGCCCAAAAAAAACCCTGCACCAAAAACCCCCCTGTTTATTTGCTCCCCCTCCCACCTCAGGAAAGATTGGATTGGATTTATTGGATTTATATTCCGCCCTTCTCCCAAGGACTCAGGGCGGCGTACAACATTAAAAAAAACAAACACATATTACAAAAGTTAAAAAAAAGAATCAAATAGAATATCCAAAAAACAAACCCAATTTAGATTAACAATAACATTTTTAAAAGAATTTCAATTAAAATTAACATCTATTGTCGACCTCCCCTCCCCCCCATCCCTACGAGGTCGGTACGGGGTGTGCATAAGCGCCCCTAAGTGCCTACCACCCCTGTCCTACTGTCCCCACTTATTCGTATCCATTTCATACATTCCAAGTCATGTTTATACTTACGTCTGTTGCCTCATACATGCTTGACGAACCAAAATAAATAAATAAATAAATAAAATAAGTTGAAGATAGCTCATCCGTAGTGTTGAGCATCCGTCAATCAGAGAAACATTCAAAGTTCAAATGCAAGTGCCCCCCCGGGCCCCCCCATCCTATTCCGCAGGAACCTTACCCGACTTGTAAAAGTGGAACTCAGAGCTCCGAGCATCCACTGCGACAGAAATTGGGCCAACCGTAGCCACGGCCTCGAGGAGGCCCTTTTCATCTCCTGTCAGAATGCGTCCCACGTTGGAACACCGCGCGACAGAATTCTCTGCTTCATACCGACAACTATAATCATCCTGCAAAAAAATAAATAAAGAGTGACCACAGTTAACCCCAAAGAGAATAAAGAGTAACAGACTTGGAAGTGATCCTGGAGGACTTCTAGTCCAACTCCCTGCTCAAGCAGGAGACCCTATATCCGTGATGGCGAACCTATGACATGCGTGCCACCTGTGGCACGCGGAACCCTATTTGCACAGCAGCCCTTAGCTGGCTGATTTTCGGCCCTTCCGGAGAGGCATTGGAGATCATTTTATCCCTCCCTCGCCTTAATTCTGGGTTGATTCCCTCCTTCCTTCGTTTCCATCTATGGCTTCTTGTTCACACCTCCAGAGATGTCACTGAGGATTGCATTACTGTTGCCGGTGGAAAAACGGGGTATAAATGAAACAAAAAAGGAATTGATTGTAAATTTGATAATGGCAATAGCAATAGGATTAGGATTAGGATTTATTTCATTTATATGCCGCCCTTCTCCCCGAAGGGGACTCAGGGCGGCTCACAACTCAGTCAGGGAAAGGAGGTACAAACAGGGGATAAAAAGACAAACAAACAATACACAATTTAAAAACACACAACAACCATACCATTCGAGAAGGGGGCAGAAGCTCTTTAGCCCCAGGCCTGTCGGAACAGCCAGGTTTTAAGGGCTTTGCAGAAGGCCTGGAGGGTGGTGAGGGTTCGAATCTCCACGGGGAGTTCGTTCCAGAGGGTCGGAGCAGCCACAGAGAAGGCTCTCCTCCGGGTAGTCGCCAGTCGGCACTGGCCGGTGGATGGAATTCGGAGGAGGCCTAATCTGTGGGATCTGATCGGTCTAGTGGAGGTGATTGGCAGCATGCGGTCTCTCAAGTACCCAGGAGCAATAGCAGTTAGACTTATATACCGCTTCATAGGGCTTTCAGCCCTCTCTAAGCGGTTTACAGAGTCAGCATATCTCCCCCACAGTCTGGGTCCTCATTTCACCCACCTCGGAAGGATGGAAGGCTGAGTCAACCCTGAGCCGGTGAGATTTGAACCGCCGAATTGCAGCTAGCAGTCAGCTGAAGTGGCTGCAGTACTGCACTCTAACCACTGCGCCACCTCGGCCACTAATCTGGCAGCTAGATTAGTGATGGCTAAAGATTGGGGACGAAATTGGGATACTCAAAGAAATGAGTGGTATAATGAAATTTGCAGTATGGCAACAAATGATAAATAACAACAGAAATTAAACTTTAAAAGGATGATTAAAGTAAATAATTACAATGAAACGGGGGGGGGGATTTTATAAAATCATTGTTGGTGGAAGGAAAAAGGAATAAACCTACTCAAGAATTTATGTTGTTTTGGAGGGGATAAGAGCAGAATTGCAATATATTGTATATCTAATGAATATAAGGGAGATTAAAAAGGAGGGGGGGTGGAAGGTGCACTGCAATGTGGTTTTTTTTTCATTTTGTCTTTTTTTAATTTAGTTGTACATGTATTGTTTGTATTATTTGTGTTTTTTTAAAAAAATTAAAAAGAAAGAATTACCATTCCGTCATAAGGGTAGCTTTTCTCTGAATTGATCCCTCCTTGTAGGTAAACAGTTACAAAAGCTTGGATCATAATTCCACCGCTGCACCCATTATTTTCGCTAGAACAGTCGATAAGATTTGTTCGCTCAGCGAGACCAGCTTCCCCGTATTCTTGAAATACATGCCTTCCAGAGCTCCGGTGGCACTGAAGGCCCAGCAAGAGCCGCAGTCACCCTGTGTGAAAACAAAGCGGCAATGAGCCACGGAGCAACCCAATATCTGTTCCTTTCACAAGTTTATGGTTCTCAGGTTTTGCTAGTAATCAGCTGGACATGTTATGAGTCAGTGATGACTTGGTGGGCATAGCAGAGGAAGGATACCGTAAAATCTCCATTCCCTCCCCACTCCAGGAAAAGAATTCTGTAAAATCCCCACTCCCTCCCACTCCAGGGAAGGATAGTGTAAAATCTCCATTCCCTCCCACTCCAGGGGAAGGATACTGTAAAATCTCCATTCCCTCCCACTCCAGCAATAGCAATAGCAATAGCAGTAGACTTATATACCGCTTCATAGGCCTTTCAGGCCTCTCTAAGCGGTTTACAGAGTGTCAGCATATTGCCCCCAACAATCTGGGTCCTCATTTTACCCACCTCGGAAGGATGGAAGGCTGAGTCAACCCTGAGCCGGTGAGATTTGAACCGCTGACCTGCTGATCTAGCAGTAGCCTGCAGTGCTGCATTTAACCACTGCGCCACCTTGGGGAAGGATACCGTAAAATCTCCATTCCCTCCCCACTCCAGGGGAAGGATACTGTAAAATCTCCATTCCCTCCCACTCAGGGGAAAGGATACTGTAAAATCTCTATTCCCTCCCACTCCAGGGGAAGGATACTGTAAAATCTCCATTCCCTCCCCACTCCAGGGGAAGGATAGTGTAAATCTCCATTCCTTCCCCACTCCAGGGGAAGGATACTGTAAATCTCCATTCCCTCCCCACTCCAGGTGAAGGATACTGTAAAATCTCTATTCCCTCCCACTCCAGGGGAAGGATACTGTAAATCTCCATTCCCTCCCACTCCAGGGGAAGGATACTGTAAAATCTCCATTCCCTCCCCACTCAAGGGGAAGGATACTGTAAAATCTCCATTCTCCCCCCACTCCAGGGGAAGGATACTGTAAAATCTCCATTCCCTCCCCACTCCAGGGAAGGATACTGTAAAATCTCCATTCCCTCCCACTCCAGGTGAAGGATACTGTAAAATCTCCATCCCTCCCCACTCCAGGGGAAGGATACTGTAAAATCTCCATTCCCTCCCCACTCCAGGGGAAGGATACTGTAAAATCTCCATTCCCTCCCACTCCAGGGGAGGATACTGTAAAATCTCCATTCCCTCCCCACTCCAGGGGAGGATACTGTAAATCTCCATTCCCTCCCCACTCCAGGGGAAGGATACGTAAAATCTCCATTCCCTCCCCACTCCAGGGGAAGGATACTGTAAAATCTCCATTCCCTCCCACTCCAGGGGAAGGATACCGTTAAAATCTCCATTCCCTCCCACTCCAGGGGACGGATACTGTAAATCTCCATTCCCTCCCCACTCCAGGGGAAGGATACTGTAAAATCTCTATTCCCTCCCACTCCAGGTGAAGGATACTGTAAAATCTCCATTCCTCCCCACTCCAGGGGAAGGTACTGTAAACTCCATTCCCTCCCACTCCAGGGGAAGGATACTGTAAAAATCTCCATTCCCCTCCCACTCCAGGGGAAGGATACTGTAAAATCTCCATTTCCCTCCCCACTCCAGGGAAGGATACTGTAAATCTCCATTCCCTCCCACTCCAGGGTGAAGGATACTGTAAAATCTCCATTCCCTCCCACTCCAGGGGAAGGATACTGTAAATCTCCATTCCCTCCCACTCCAGGGAAGGATACTGTAAAATCTCCATTCCCTCCCACTCCAGGGGAAGGATACTGTAAAATCTCCATTCCCTCCCACTCCAGGGGAAGGATACTGTAAAATCTCCATTCCCTCCCCACTCCAGGGAAGGATACTGTAAAATCTCCATTCCTCCCACTCCAGGGGAAGGATACTGTAAATCTCCATTCCCTCCCACTCCAGGGGAAGGATACTGTAAACTCTCCATTCCCTCCCACTCCAGGGGAAGGATACTGTAAATCTCCATTCCCTCCCACTCCAGGGGAAGGATACTGTAAAATCTCCATTCCCTCCCACTCCAGGGGAAGGATACTGTAAAATCTCCATTCCCTCCCCACTCCAGGGGAAGGATACTGTAAAATCTCCATTCCCTCCCACTCCAGGGGAAGGATACTGTAAAATCTCCATTCCCTCCCACTCCAGGGGAAGGATACTGTAAAATCTCCATTCCCTCCCCACTCCAGGGGAAGGATACTGTAAAATCTCCATTCCCTCCCCACTCCAGGGGAAGGATACTGTAAATCTCCATTTCCCTCCCCACTCCAGGGGAAGGATACTGTAAAATCTCCATTCCCTCCCACTCCAGGGGAAGGATACTGTAAAATCTCCATTCCCTCCACTCCAGGGGAAGGATACTGTAAATCTCCATTCCCTCCCCACTCCAGGGGAAGGATACTGTAAAATCTCCATTCCCTCCCCACTCCAGGGGAAGGATACTGTAAATCTCCATTCCCTCCCACTCCAGGGGAAGGATACTGTAAAATCTCCATTCCCTCCCACTCCAGGGGAAGGATACTGTAAAATCTCCATTCCCTCCCACTCCAGGGAAGGATACTGTAAAATCTCATTCCCTCCACTCCAGGGGAAGGATACCGTAAATCTCCACTTCCCTCCCCACTCCAGGGGAAGGATACTGTAAAATCTCCATTCCCTCCCCACTCCAGGGGAAGGATACTGTAAAATCTCTATTCCCTCCCACTCCAGGTGAAGGATACTGTAAAAATCTCATTCCCTCCCACTCCAGGGGAAGGATACTGTAAATCTCCATTCCCTCCCACTCAGGGGACGGATACTGTAAAATCTCCATTCCCTCCCCACTCCAGGGGAAGGATACTGTAAAATCTCCATTTCCTCCCCACTCCAGGGGAAGGATACTGTAAAATCTCCATTCACCTCCCACTAAGGTGAAGGATACTGTAAATCTCCATTCCCTCCCATCCAGGGGAAGGATACTGTTTAAAATCTCCATTCCCCTCCCCATCATGGGAAGGATACTGTAAAATCTCCATTCCCTCCCACTCCAGGGGAAGGATACGTAAAATCTCATTCCCTCCCACTCCAGGGGAAAGGATACCGTAAAATCTCCATTCCCTCCCACTCCAGGGAAGGATACGTAAAATCTCCCTTCCTTCCCACTCCAGGGGAAGGATACTGTAAAATCTCCATTCCCTCCCACTCCAGGGGAAGGATACTGTAAAATCTCCATTCCCTCCCACTCCAGGGGAAGGATACTGTAAAATCTCCATTCCCTCCCACTCCAGGGGAAGGATACGTGTAAATCTCCATTCCCTCCCACTCCAGGGGAAGGATACTGTAAAATCTCCATTCCCTCCCCACTCCAGGGGAGGATACTGTAAAATCTCCATTCCCTCCCACTCCAGGGGAAGGATACTGTAAAATCTCCATTCCCTCCCACTCCAGGGGAAGGATACTGTAAATCTCCATTCCCTCCCCACTCCAGGGGAAGGATACTGTTAAAATCTCCATTCCCTCCCACTCCAGGGGAAGGATACGTAAAATCCCATTCCCTTCCCACTCCAGGGGGAAGGATACCGTAAAATCCCCATTCCCTCCCCACTCCAGGGGAAGGATACGTAAAATCTCCATTCCCTCCCCACTCCAGGGGAAGGATACTGTAAAATCTCTATTCCCTCCCACTCCAGGTGAAGGATACTGTAAATCTCCATTCCCTCCCACTCCAGGGGAAGGATACTGTAAAATCTCCATTCCTCCCACTCCAGGGGAAGGATACTGTAAAATCTCCATTCCCTCCCCACTCCAGGGGAAGGATACTGTAAAATCTCCATTCCCTCCCACTCCAGGGAAGGATATTGTAAAATCTCCATTCCTCCCACTCCAGGGAAGGATACTGTAAAATCTCCATTCCCTCCCCACTCCAGGGGAAGGTGACTGCAAAATCCCCAGTTCCTTCCGATCAGCTGGGACTCGGGAGGCGGAGAATAGATGGGTGGTAGGGCCAGCTAGAGGTAGTATTTGCCAATTCTCCGAACTACTCGAAATTTCCACTGCTGATTCTCCAGAACCTGTCAGAACCTGCTAAATTTCACCCCTGATATGAGTTTCAATAAAGAAGAATATAGTATTTGCAGCTCAGCATTGACATACGGGCTCCTTGGTGCTCTCTGAGCTCTTGCAGACCTTTCATAACCAACTAGGCACCATCATCAGTGCTAGACCAGAGTGGGGCTTGGGAGAGGGGATGAGGAGGACTGTGAGGCTATTGGTGCTCTCAGAGTTTGGTGGGTTTTTGCAGATGTCTCATTACCCAACTAAATAACATGACCAGTGCTAGAAGCAGTGGTGGTTTCCTACTGGTTCGGATAGGTTCGGCCGAACCGGTAGTGGTTTGGTCGCTGCCGGTTCCTACCATTCCCCCAAACCAGTTCTCCAGGTGGCCACGGCGTCTTGTTTTTAGCTTCTGTACATGCGCAGAGCAATTTTTATTGTGCTGCGTATGCGCACGCAGCATGCATCAAGCATGCACATAGCCATGAGTGAACTGGCAAGTAGCGACTGGTGGAACCCACTCCTGGCTAGAAGGGAGTGGGGTTTGTGGAGTGGAGGAGCAGATTACAGGGAGGGAGGGAGGGAGGGAGGAAGGAGGGAGGAGGAGGAGGAGGAGGAGGAGGAGGGCTGTAAGGTACTTGTACTTTCTGAGCTTGGGTATTTTCTTGCAGGCGTTTCACTACCCAACTAGGTAACATTATCAGTGCTAGAAGGGGGTGGGGTTGTGGAGTGGAGGAGCAGATTACAGGGAGGAAGGAGGAGGAGTAGGAGGAGGAGGAGGAGGAGGAGGAGGAGAGGAGGAGGAGGGGGGGAGGAGGAGGAGGGCTGTGAGGTCCTTGGTACTTTCTGAGCTTGGGTATTTTCTTGCAGGCATTTCATTACCCAACTAGATAACATCATCAGTGCTAGAAGGGAGTGGGGTTTGTGGAGTGGAGGAGCAGATTACAGGGAGGAAGGAGGAGGAGGAGGAGGAGGAGGAGGAGGAGGAGGAGGAGGAGGAGGAGGAGGAGGAGGAGGAGGAGGAAGAGGGCTGTGAGGTCCTTGGTACTTTCTGAGCTTGGGTATTTTCTTGCAGGCATTTCATTACCCAACTAGGTAACATCATCAGTGCTAGAAGGGAGTGAGGTTTGTGGAGTGGAGGAGCAGATTACAGGGAGGAGGAAGAGGAAGAAGACTGGGGAGTCCTTTGTACTTTCTGAGCTTGGGTATTTTCTTGCAAACGTTTTCACTACTCAGCTAGGTAACATGATCAGTGCTAGAGGTGTTCCCCGTTGACATATGAGTCCCAACAAGATTGGCGCTCAGATATGCAATTATCTGCAGAGGAAATAATTTAGTCTCACGTTTTCATGAAGCCATCAAATTCAGGCTGGGTCTAAATAGGAAAACCATAACTCCCCCCCCCCCCCCGCTATTCCCTTAAAAAGCATCTCTGCATCAGTCCTTGATTCATGGCTTGTCAGAACCCACCCACCCAGGCTATTAAGCACCCACTGATCTTTGACCTCCGTCACGAAGCCTTTGGCTCGCCAGTCTATCCCAGGAGGAATCTGCGGGTTTTCTGAGGATTTGAACGTGACGACATTCTTTTGAGTTGACGGATCCAAGTCAGGAGCAAGAGTTCAGCTTCTTGTTAATCTCTTCATGAGTCTGAAGGTTGCAAAGAGTAAAAAATTCAAACATCAGTTAGCAGAGCTGTTTTGGTCTAGTGGTTAGGTACCAGGCTAGAAGCAAGGAAAATTGTGAGTTCTAGTCCTGACTTTTTAGGTGTGAAAGTCAGCTTGATGACTTGGGCTGATCACTAGGAGACAGTGACTTATAGTCCCACCTTAGTCATAAAAACTGGCTGGGTGACTTTGTTCCAATTACTGTTCCAAGAGACGGTGAATTCTAGTCCCGTCTTAGGCGTGAAAGCCGACTGGGTGACTTTGGGGCAACCACCAGGAGATAGTGAATTCTAGCCCCGTCTTAGGCATGAAAGCCGACTGGGTGATTTTGAGCCAGTCCTTCTCTCAGCCCAAACCACCTCACAGCATTGGGAAAATAGGAGGCAGAGGTGTTGTGGCCCAGCAGGTGCCCTTGGAGCTGCCACCAGACTCCGACAGCGAGGGGCCCTCTGAGTCGGCTCTGGAGGATGTGGAGGACCCTGGACAGGGTTCGACCTCGAGCAGGGCGCAGAGAGGCTGGTTGGCCATCAGGAGGCACCTGAGCCTTGGACCAGTGGGGAGGAGACAAGGGAGAGTGAGCCGGAGGCCAGTAGTGAGTTGTTCCTGGATGCACACCATCGAAGAGCTACTAGGCGTCAGGAACAATTACGCAATTACAGGAGGTGATTGCACTCAGCTGGTGGTCATTAGGCTCCTCTCCAGACTATAAAAAAGTCTACTTGTGCACACGCCCCTCTTTGCAGAAGTCAACACAGAATCGAATGTCAGAGAACTTTGTGTAAGCTTGGCAGGCTGGATTGCTGCCAAGCCTTATCTGTGTTTATTGCTGCCCAGATTTGTCTGTGCTGGGTTGCTGCCAAGGACCTTGTTAGTCTGTTAATTAAATGCCATAATTTATCTCTGGCTCCGAGTGTGCTTTGGTGTGGAACGAGGGGGGGGGGGTCAGAACAGGAGGTATCTTGGATACGTTCACTACTTTCATTATTCATAAAAAAAAAAGGAAGGCAGGATGTAAATTAATTGAATTTATGAATTGAAAACTGCCCAGAGTCATTGATTGAGATGGGCAGCTATAGAAATTGAACAAACCCAGCATCTGTGTCTACTAAACAAACTAGCCTTGATCCAGACTTACCAAATCACCAAAGTGATTCATCCCGAGCTTGTAGGTGTGTTTTCCCTGGTCAGCTGCTTGTTATGCTGTTGGATCATCCGCAGATTCTCCTCCCACACGGCTCTTCGAAAGGATTCCTCCTCCTCCTGGGAAGCCAAGACCAAGAAGATTCCTTTAGTCCCATCTGCCTAAACCTGTGGCTCCTAGAACATCTAGAACTCACATTCTTCTCTTCCATAAAAGGTTTCCCAAACTAGAATTACATCACCAGGAATGGACCCAAAAAATTCTTTCCATTTCCAATTAATATACAGGACATTGCCTCTCTCACAAAGCTTGCCTGAAGACAGAGAGCAGAAAGTAACTTTATAAGCATTGCAAGAAGAGAAGGAGACGGGATAGCAGTCTTCCAATATTTGAGGGGCTGCCACAGAGAGGAGGGTGGGGTGGGGTTCAAGCTATTTTCCCAGGCACACGAAGGCAGGATGAGAAATAATAGAAGGGAACTGATCAAGGAGAGAGATTCAACCTAGAAATAAGGAAAATTTTCTGACCAGAGCAATCAACCCATGGAACAGAAGCTGCCTTCAGAAGTTGTCAGAGCTTCATCACTGGAAGCTTTCAAGAAGAGACTGGACTGCCAATCCAGTCCTGTTTTTCTTCAAAACTAAGATATGTTAAGTATATTGATATGGGAGCATAAATACCATCAACATGGAAGGGAGTTTGCTCAGAAGCTGAAATACACCAAGTGAATGAGAGGAAGAGTGGGAAACAGAGGAAGAGAAGAAAGAAAGAAAGAATGAAAGAGAAGAAGAAGAAGAGAAGAAAGAAAGAAAGCAAGAAAGAAAGAAAAAGAAAAGAAAGAAAAGAAAGATAGGAAGAGAGGGATAGGAGAGAGGGTAAGGGGGGAAGACGAGGAGGATAAGGGGAGTGGAATGCAGAAAGAGAAGGAGAAGGAAGGGACGTAGAGCAGAAAGGATGACAGAGGAAGAAAGGAGGAAGGAGAGAGGTAGAAGAAAGAGGTGTATGGAGAGCAGAAGAGCTAATAATGGGTTTTTATCTTCTGGGCGTTGATGACAAGAGGAACTGATGCAATTACTACTTAATACAATAGGATATTGGCTATGTAATAGTATACATGTGATTATATGTTATGAAAATGGAAATAAAAAAAAGTATATTTAAAGAAGAAGAGACTGGACCTGAAATGGTTGTATGGTCTCCTGCTTGGCTGGGGGGTTGGACTAGATGACCTCCAAGGTCCCTTCCAACCCTGTTAATCTGTAATCTGAAACCAGGATTCTTGATGACAGGCAGCTCAGCTCCAATGTGACAGAATTATAGCATTAAATATAAAAACTTCATCTTTGGTATTAGACTAGAGGGGGGGAAAAGGACTAGGGGTGACAGGATAGCAGCATTCAGTATTGAGTGGCTGCCACAAAGAAGAGGGGATCACTTTATTTTCCAAAGTATTGGAAGGCAGGACAAGAACCAACAGATGGAAACTAATCAAGGAGAGAAGCAACTTGGAACCAAGGAGAAATTTCCTGACAGTGAAGAACAATTAATCCGTATAGAACAGCCTGCCTTCAGAATTAATTTGTAATTCGATAAACTATATGCCGCCCAATCCATAGGACTCCGGGCGGCTTACAAATACAAGATGAAATAAAATAACAAATAGGGGAAAAACGAGAACAGTTTAAAAAACACACCATACATTCGACTTAGCTGGGGGATCAACAGCCCCAGGCCTGCCGGAACAGCCAGGTTTTGATGGCTTTTTGGAAGGCCGCGAGAGTGGGAAGGGTCCGGATCTCTGCGGGTAGATCGTTCCACAGAGCTGGAGCAGCTACAGAAAAGGCTCTCCCCCGAGGGGCCGCCAGCGGCATTGTCCAGTCGACAGCACCCAGAGGAGGCCCAGGCTGTGAGTTCTTATCAGCCATTGGGAGGTATGCAGCAGGAGGCGGTCTCTCAGATATCCAGGTCCAAGGCCATGTAGGGCTTTAAAGGTAATCACCAGCACCTTGTAGCGCGTCCGGAGACCAATAGGGAGCCAGTGCAGCTCGTGGAGGATAGGGTAACATGGGTGTACCGAGGTGCACCCGATATCGCTCGCGCGGCTGCATTCTGGACCAACTGTAGTCTCCGAACACTCTTCAGGGGCAGCCCGATGTAGAGCGTAGAAATTGTAGGTGCTTCATCACTGGAGGTTTTTAAGAAAGACTGGACAGTCACCTGCTTGAAATGTAGGGTCTCTTGAATTGAGCAGGGGGTTGGGCTAGAAGACCCCAAGGTCCCTTCCAGCTCTGTTCTGATCGATCGATTGATTTGACTCTAGTGGAGCAAAACTCACCAGGGCGTATTCTCTATTGTGAGTGGCCTTCCAGTCCCTCCATGTCCCCTCCCGGGTTGGATCCAAAGCTGTGGAAAAGGTCCTCAGGGAGACCAACCAGGCCAGGGCCACCACCAAGACGGACAACATTGTCTTTCTCTAGGAGAAGAAGAGAATCGGGGAACGGCATTAATGGGACACAAACTATTAAGATTTGCAAGCCAGCAAGAACTGGTCGCTTCCGCTTCCCATCCCTGATATTGAATGATGAAACAATTATATATGAATTGCGTCCAATAAATAAATGCACTGGACCCAATAAGGACCTCAGAAATATTTGGAGAGTCTACATCTAATGGCAGCTGGGGAAATAAAGTGTGGCTTTGTTTTTTGTTTTTTTCCAAATATTTGTGTTTTCTTTTAAAACACAAATATTTCATCATTCATCAATCATTAAAACATCGAAGTACAATTTTTTTTGTGTGTGTGCCCCTCCCTACCTCCCCCCCCTGCCCCCCCTCCTCCCCCCCCCGACTTCCCAGAACCTGTACACGGTATGGATTTTTAACTAACACAGTCTAAAATCTATTGAGAAAAAGAAATAAAGAAATTAATGACATTCTGCATTGACCTTAGCTTCTTCTTGCTGAACTAACTTTTAAACAATTTAAATCATTTCTGATCTTACGCATAGGCTAACTGGAATTTCTTGGTCCCGTATTATTTTGTATATAGTCAATCCATTTTTTCCAGTCTCGTTTATATCTCTCATTTGAATGATCTTTAAGATATGCCGATATTTTAGCCATCTCGGCTAAGTTTGTGACTTTCAATGTCCATTCTTGGATTGTAGGCAAATCTTCCTTCTTCCAGTATTGCGCCACCAACAGTCTTGCTGCCATTATCAGGTGCAGAATCAAGTTAGTCTCTACCACTGTAAAGTCAGTACATATACCTAGTAAAAATAACTGAGGAGTAAACTTTATCCTTCTTTTAAAGATATTTTGCATAATCCACCATATTTTTATCCAGAATGCCTTAACCTTTTGGCAGGTCCACAATATATGATAATATGTAGCATCGAGAGAACCACACCTCCACCATTTAGGCTGTACATTCGGATACTAGAAGCCAGCTTTTTAGGATCTAAATGCCATCTATAGAACATCTTGTAAAAATTTTCTCTCAGATTTGAGCTTGTGTAAATTTCACATTTCTTACCCAGATTCTTCCCATGTAAAGTGTGGCTTTGTTAAGAACCACAAGAGGGGACTTTAGCAAGGAAAAAAAAATCAGAACACCCAATACAAGCTGGGTTGATATGACCTCATGGAATGACCCCCCCCCCCCCCCCCCCGTCAAGGCCCTTGGAGTACTCATCTCAAATGATCTAAGTCCCAGAGCTCACTGTAACAGCATTGCCCAAAAGGCATTAAGAGTTATTAACCTAATCATTCGTCTCCGGTAATATTGTACTGCAAACTAGGGCATACAAAACCTTTGCCAGACCAATTCTCGAATACAGCTCATCGGTCTGCAACCTGCACTGTATATCGGACATGAATACAATCGAGCGAGTCCAGAGATATTTCACAAGTCTTCCACTCCTCTGCTCACGACAGAATCCCTTCTGCCACCAGCCTTGAAATTTTGGTATAGACAACTTAGAACTACGCCGCCTTCGGTCGGACCTACACAAAATAATCCACTACAATGTCCTACCTGTCAATGACTACTTCAGCCTCAACAGCACACTAGCACACAATAGATACAAACTCAAGGTCAACCGCTCCAAACTCGATGGCAGAAAATACGACTTCAGCAACAGAGCGGTCCACGCCTGGAATGCTCTACCTGACTCAAGTGGTTTCTTCCGCAACCCCCCACAATTTAACCTTAGACTGCCTACTGTCGACCTCACCCCATTCCTAAGAGGTCTGTAAGGGGCATGCACAAGCATGCCTACTGTCCCTGTCTACTGTCCCTCTTATCGTAAAAAGATGTGGAGAAAAAGATGTAGAAAAGATGTGGAGACTCTAGAAAGAGTGCAGAGAAGAGCACCAAAGAGGATTAGGGGACTTGAGACTAAAACATGTGAAGAACGGTTGCAGGAACTGGGTAGTCTAGTTTAATGAAAAGACGGATTAAGGGAGACATGATAGCAGTCTTCTAATATCTCAGGGGCTGCCCCAAAGAAGAGGGAGTCAAGCTATTCTCCAAGGCACCTGAGGGCAGAACAAGAAGCAAGGGGGGAAACTAATCAAGGAGAGAAGCAACCTAGAACTAAGGAGGACTTTCCTGACAATTTAAACAATTAATCAGTGGAACAATTTGCCTCCAGAACTTGTGAATGCTCCAAGACTGGAAGTTTTTAAGAAGATGTTGGCTAGCCATTTGTCTGAGGTGGTGTAGGTTTCTGCCTAAGCGGGGGGTGGACTAGAAGACCTCCAAGGTCCCTTCCAACTCTGCTATTGTATTCTATTCTATTCGTATCCATTTCTGTATTCATAATCATGTTTATAGTTATATCCGTTATCTTATACATGCTGACAAAATAAATGAATGAATGAATGAATAATAAATACCTCACCTCAAGCAAGGGTCCTACAGAAGGCGAAGTGACAGTTGTTCAACCAAACCTCAGCAACCTCCTTTTTATATAAAGGCCGGCTGCGTAAAATCACCCACTCCCCACTGCCTTTAACTGACGCCTGCAAAGGAATGCCCACCGTATCTCTAGATATCTTTGGAGGGCGATGGGTTGGTTTTTTTTTTGCTCTTTTATAAGATAAATGCTCTTTTAATCTCTCTTTGATGGGTCTCTTATGATGGGCAAAGTGACAACAGCCAACCAGTTGCAACCCCCCCCCCCAACACCCCACTTTTCAGACTGCTGATCTGATTCGTATCTTCTATCCCTGGAAACTTCACTGGCTTTCTGTGGTTGCACAGTTTTAATGTCCTAAAGAGATAATTCCATGTTTGATTTCTATCTAGATTCGTGGTTTACTTTGGTCCCCCCCCCTGCTCCCCCTCCAAGCAGGAGATTCAAAATCAGCTGCAGTTGTTGTTAACTGTTGGGGAAACAATATGTCAATTGTGGGTCCATCTTTATGTTGCATACAATGATTGTCTTTGTTCTTGACCATTATATCAAGGGCACCTCCCTTATTTCTCTTGTTGTTCGTTGCGAAGTTGTGTCCGACCCATCGTGACCCCCATGGACAACGTTCCTCCAGGCCTTCCTGTCCTCTACCATCCTCTGGAGTCCACTTAAGCTCACGCTGACTGCTTCGGTAGCTCCATCCAGCCACCTCCATCTCTGCCGTCCCCTTCTTCTTTTGCCCTCCATCTTTCCCAACATGAGGCTTTTCTCCAGGGAGTCCTTCCTTCTCATTAGGTGGCCAAAGTATTGGGAGTTTCCTCTTCAGGATCTGGCCTTCTAAAGAGCAGTCAGGGTTGATCTCCTCTAGGACTAACCAATAGGATGGTCTTGCAGTCCAAGGGACTCAGAGCAGGAATCTTCTCCAGCACCAGAGTTTCCTCTTCAGGATCTGGCCTTCTAAAGAGCAGTTCAGGGTGGATCTCCTCTAGGACTGACGGTTGGATGGTCTTGCAGTCCAAGGGACTCAGAGCAGGAATCTTCTCCAGCACCAGAGTTCAAAGGCCTCCATTCTCCATCCAGCCTTCCTTATGGTCCAACCTTCACAGCCATCCATTGCAACTGGGAAAACCACAGCCTCGATTAGATGCACTTTTGTTGGCAGGGTGATGTCCCTTATTCTCTACGAATGGTAAATTGTGCGTGAATCTTGGTGGAGCATGATAATTAAAAATCACCCAGAAAATAAAACAAGTACATTCACAGGGTGTTAGAACTGGATGGAGCTTCGTTAATAACCTACCTTGTTCCCATTGCTTGGTGAAGGAAATTGAGAACCTAAGTATCTGGTGGGAAGTGCAAGGAGGAAAAACTCCATCACCATTCCCAATTTTTGTTCAATTAATTTTGTTCTATTGCTTCTACCGTTAAGTACCTCCCTAAAGTGAATCTAACCTTGTGAAAGCATAGAAGAAAATCCTCCAATTTAATATCTGTCTTTGGAGAATAAGTTCTGCACTATAACATTACTGGTTGGGGTTTTTTTTGTTTTACTTTTTTAAATGCTTTTTACTCTTTTTAATGTTTAAATTTTTTTCCGAATTTTAATTGTAATAAGTTTTGAATTGTGAAGCACGTAGAGTCTTTTGCTGAGATGGGCAGTTAGAGAAATAAGAAAGAAAGAGGGGCTATCCAATCTCTTCTTAAAAACCTCCAGTGATGGGGCACCCACAACTTCTGGAGGCAACTTTTGTTCCACTGGTTAATTGTTCTGTTAGGAAATTCCTCCTCAGTTCAAGGTTGCTTCTCTCCTTGATTAGTTTCTATCCATTGCTTCTTGTCCTGCTTTCAGCTGCTTTGGAAAAAAATTGAACTTCTTCCTCTTTGTGGCAGCCCCTAAAATACTAGATTACTGTTCTCATGTCTCCCCTAGTCCTTCTTTTCATTAAACTAGACATACATAGGGCCGAGGTGGCGCAGTGGTTAGGGTGCAGTACTGCAGGTCAATTCAGCTGACTGTTATCTGCAGTTCGGCAGTTCTAATCTCACCGGCTCAAGGTTGACTCAGCCTTCCATCCTTCCGAGGTGGGTGAAATGAGGACCCAGACTGTGGGGGCGATATGCTGACTCTGTAAACTGCTTAGAGAGAGTTGAAAGCCCTATGAAGCGGTATATAAGTCTAACTGCTATTGCTATACCCAGTTCCTGCATTCGTTCTTTATATGTTTCAGTCTCCAGTCCCCTAATCATCTTTGTTGCTCTTCTAGAATTGGAATTCTTCATTGGCCAAGTGTGATTGGACAACAAGGAATTTGTCTTTGGTGCAGAAGCTCTCAGTGTACGTAAAAGGAAAAAAAGAAAGAAAGAAAACATATTTATCAAGAATCATAAAATGCAACACTTAGTGAGAGTCAGAGGTTACTAATAAGCAATCAAATAATACAATAAACAAACAAAACAATTAAATCATAAAAATATAAGCAACATGGTCATAGTTTGTAAATAGTTTGTAAAAAATATCTTCTAAATATCAGTGATCTATCCAAGTGTGGCAGTAAAGCACTTTTGCACATGGAGAAAGAGGCTGGTTGCTGTAGAATAGAATAGAATAGAATAGAACAGAACAGGAATTACAGAGTAGAGTGGAATAGAGTAGAGTAGAGTAGAATAGAATAGAATAGAATAGAACAGGAATTGCAGAGTAGAGTAGAGTGGAATAGAGTGGAATAGAGTGGAATAGAGTAGAGTAGAGTAGAGTAGAGTAGAGTAGAGTAGAGTAGAATAGATAGAATAGAACAGAACAGGAATTACAGAGTAGAGTAGAGTGGAATAGAGTGGAATAGAGTGGAATAGAGTAGAGTAGAGTAGAGTAGAATAGAATAGAATAGAATAGAACAGAACAGGAATTGCAGAGTAGAGTAGAGTGGAATAGAGTGGAGTAGAGTGGAGTGGAGTAGAGTAGAGTAGAGTAGAGTAGAGTAGAGTAGAATAGAATAGAATAGAACAGAACAGGAATTACAGAGTAGAGTAGAGTGGAATAGAGTGGAATAGAGTGGAATAGAGTAGAGTAGAGTAGAGTAGAATAGAATAGAATAGAATAGAACAGAACAGGAATTACAGAGTAGAGTAGAGGAATAGAGTGGAAAGAGTAGAGTAGAGTAGAACAGAACAGAACAGGAATTACAGAGTAGAGTAGAGTGGAATAGAGTGGAATAGGGTGGAATAGAGTAGAGTAGAATAGAATAGAATAGAATAGAATAGAACAGAACAGAACAGGAATTACAGAGTAGAGTAGAGTGGAATAGAGTAGAGTAGAATAGAATAGAACAGAACAGAACAGGAATTACAGAGTAGAGTAGAGTGGAATAGAGTGGAATAGAGTAGAGTAGAGTAGAATAGAATAGAATAGAACAGAACAGGAATTACAGAGTAGAGTAGAGTGGAATAGAGTGGAATAGAGTGGAATAGGGTGGAATAGAGTAGAATAGAATAGAATAGAATAGAACAGAACAGAACAGGAATTACAGAGTAGAGTAGAGTGGAATAGAGTGGAATAGAGTAGAGTAGAGTAGAACAGAACAGAACAGAACAGGAATTACAGAGTAGAGTAGAGTGGAATAGAGTGGAATAGGGTGGAATAGAGTAGAGTAGAGTAGAATAGAATAGAATAGAACAGAACAGAACAGGAATTACAGAGTAGAGTAGAGTGGAATAGAGTAGAGTAGAATAGAATAGAATAGAACAGAACAGGAATTACAGAGTAGAGTAGAGTGGAATAGAGTGGAATAGAGTAGAGTAGAGTAGAATAGAATAGAATAGAATAGAATAGAATAGAACAGAACAGGAATTACAGAGTAGAGTAGAGTGGAATAGAGTGGAATAGAGTGGAGTAGAGTAGAGTAGAGTAGAATAGAATAGAATAGAATAGAATAGAATAGAATAGAATTCTTTATTGCCCAAGTGTGATTGGACACAAGGAATTTGTCTTTGGTACATAAGCTCTCAGTGAACATAAAGGAAAATAAAAATACATTCATCAAGAATAAAAAGATGCAGCACTCAGTGATAGTCAAGGTTACTAATAAGCTATCAAATCGTATTAGGAAACAATAAAAACAATAGAATAGAATAGAATAGAATAGAATAGAATAGAATAGAACAGAACAGAATTCTTTATTGCCCAAGCGTGATTGGACACACAAGGAATTTGTCTCTGGTGCAGATGCTCTCAGTGTACATAAAGGAAAATAAAATACATTCCTCAAGAATAAAAAGATGCAGCACTTAATGACAGTCAAGCTTACTAATAAGCTATCAAATCATACTAGGAAACAAATAAAAGACAATATAAATTGAAAGATACAAACAACATGGTTATAGTCTTAAGTGGGGAGAGATAGATACTAGGAAAGAAGAGAATGATGATAATAATAATAACACAGTCTTAGTAAATTATTGACAATGCTGAAACATATAAACCATTCTCTATATGTGTCAGCCTCCAGTCCCCTAATCCTCTTTGTTGCTCTTCTCTGGACTCTTAATCCACATTTTTCTTCTTCTCTGTGGTTCTCCCTGAAGTCCATCCTCTGAACCTCTGGTTTGATTTTACACTGAGCTCTCTTTGTCTTTCCCTTCTACAGTTATAAAGGTGCTTCAAATGCTTTGATTGATTGATTGATTACATTTATATGCCGCCCTTTTCCCCGAAGGGGACTCAGGGTGGCTCACAATTCAATCAGGGAAGGGGGTACAGACAGGGGGATAAAAACGACGAGACATAACAATACAAAATTTAAAAACACACAACAACCATACCATTCGAGAAGGGGGGCAAAAACTCTTTAGCCCCAGGCCTGTCGGAACAGCCAGGTCTTAAGGGCTTTGCGGAAGGCCTGGAGGGTGGTGAGGGTTCGAATCTCCACGGGGAGCTCGTTCCAAAGGGCCGGAGCAGCCACAGAGAAGGCCCTCCTCCGGGTGGTCGCCAGCCGGCATTGGCCAGCGGATGGGATTCGGAGGAGGCCTAATCTGTGGGATCTGATCGGTCTATTGGAGGTAATTGGCAGCAGGCGGTCTCTCAAGTACCCAGGTCCAATACCATGAAGGGCTTTATAAGCTTTGCTGCTGCTTATGTAAGCTAACTATATGGCCCAAAGTATTCACTCACCCATCCACATAATCAGACTCAATTATGAGCGAATACTTTTGGCAATATAGTGTAGATGAGAGTACTTGCCTTAAAGGGCCATGAAATGGTGACTATACATACAGGTGATCCTCGACTTAAAAATGGTTTGTTTAAAGTTACAACAGCACTGAATTATGACCATTTTTCACACTTATGACTGTTGCAGCATCCCATGGTCAAAATCCAAACCATAGGAACTAACTCAGGTAGTTAGTTGTTGTCCTGTGATCATGCAACCACCTTTTGCGACCTTCTGACAAGCACAGTCCACGGGGAAGCCAGATTGAGCAAGGGGTTGGACTAGATGACCTCCAAGATCCCTTCCAGTTCACTTCTGAATTGAATCGATTTCACTGACAGCCACAACCGCGCTACTAACCTAACGATGGAAGTGATTCACTTAACAACTGTGGGGCAAAAGGTCGTACAATGGGGCAAAATTCACTGAACAGAGGTCTCGTTTAATGACAGACATTTCGGTCCTAAGTTGAGGACCACCTGTAATCAACCGAATCTTCACCAAAGGTCCTATTTAGTGACTCAAGGAAGATGCAGCTTCTATCCACTTTCATTGCCACCCCAGTCATAACCGCGTGATGGTTAACACTCATTCCATCATTATCGGCTTCTTTCATCCCCGAACAGACGTTTCTGACCGTTTGTGGTATTGTGACCTCCGTTGTGATCAAAGAGCGTTAATGGAAAGAGACAGAATCAGATTAGAGGCCTATCAAGCCCAGTTTAGCAATCAGAACAAGAGAACAGAATAAGAGTTAGAAGGGACCTTGGAGGTCTTCTAGTCCAACCCCCTGCCTAGGCAGGAAACCCTACACCGTTTCAGACAAATGGCTCTCTAACATCTTCTTAAAGACTTCCAGTGTTTGGGCATCCACAACTTCCGGAGGCAACTTCTGTTCCACTGATTTCATTGTTCTAACCGTCAGGAAATTTCTCCTTAGTTCTAAGTTGCTTCTCTCCTTGATTAATTTACACCCATTGCTTCTTGTTCTGCCCTCAGGTGCCTTGGAGAATAGTTTGACTCCCTCTTCTTGGGGCAGCCCCTGAGATATTGGAACACTACTATTATGTCTCCCCTAGTCCTTCTTTTCATTAAACTAGACATTCCCCAGTTCCTGCAAACCGTTCTTCATATGTTTTAGCCTCCAGTCCCCTAATCCTCTTTGTTGCTCTTCTCTGCACTCTTTCTAGAGTCTCCACATCTTTTCTACATCGTGGCGACCAAAACTGGATGCCGTATTCCAAGTGTGGCCTTCCCAAGGCCTTATAAAGTGGTATTAACCCTTCACGTGATCTTGATTCTATCCCTCTGTTGATGCAGCCTAGAACTGTGTTGGCTTTTTTGGCAGCTGCTGCCCACGGCTGGCTCCTATTTAAATGGTTGTCACTAGGACTCCAAGGACCCCTCTCACAGTTACTACTGTTGAGCCAGGCACCACCTATACTTGTACCTGTGCATTCGTTTTTCTCGACTAAATGTAGAACCTTACACTTTTAGTCAAACCCCATGCTCAGTCAGGAGATCCTATACCAGTGATGGTGAACCTTTTCCGCACTGAGTGCCGAAAAGGGAGCACGCAGGCGCGCATACACGCTCATCTAGCCTGCAGCCTGGAAGAGGAGCCGCCAGGGATCCTGTGCGGGCTGGAAAATGCACGCCGGGCAGTTAGTCTTGCAATTATTGGCGTCCATGCGTGCACAACAATAAGCTGGCCGCACGGCCATGCTCACGCCAGAAAATGGAAGACCAGGTCTTCCAGTTTTTGGCAATGCTGCAGGCACAAAGTCCAGATGACCATGGCGCACGCATGCCTGCCAGAAATCCAGACGAGGAATGAGCAATGCGGCTCACCATCACCGCCCTATCCCATTTTCAGACAGATGGCTATCCAACATCTTCTTAAAGACTTCCGGTGTTGGAGCAGCCACAACTTCGTTCACTGATAATGTTCTCACTGTCAGGAATTCTAGGCTGTTTCTCCCCTTGGTTAGTTTTTCATCTGTGCTTCTCGTTCTGCCGTTAGGTGCTGATGACAAGGAATGTCCTTCTGGGTTCGGCTCCAAGTTGGGGGGAAAAGACACTGGAGAATGGAGGCTGCTTGGAAAGATGGTTTATTGTTGGACAGGGCCACATGGCTTGAGCCCTGAACAGAAAAGGGGATCACATGCTTCAATGTTGGTGGAGAAGAAGAGAAGGGACGAGGAAGGGGCTTGCTAGGCTTTTTATACCCTGTTTAGTCCCACCTCTCTGTTTCCTGTTCCTGTGTAAGAAATGTATTCTGATTGGTTGTCAGACTCCCATGGGGGCCATGCAGGGGGCTACTCTCTAGGCTGTGATGAGTTCTCAGATGCCTTGTGGTCAGTTGAGTAAAGCTCCAACATTATCATGCCTTTACTCCCGTCCCCCTGGAGCTGCAGTGGAGAAGTCTTTATTATGTAAGTGGGCTAGCCTGGCCTTCTCAATGGCCTATTGACAAAGTGGGGATGGGCAGGAAGCTACAGGCAACTATTCTGTCTTTTAAAGCATGTTTCTTTCTTTTCACATCCAGAGAAATATTCTGCCTTTTCAATATCTCCTAGGATATTTCGTTTTTCTGGGAGAGGGCTGGATGATAACTTCCCACAGGGCTTTGGAAAATGGGTTGTTGCTTCCTTCTTCTTTGTGGCAGCCCCTCAAATACTGGAAGACTGCTCTCATGTCCCCCCCCCCCAATCCTTCTTTTTTCTAGGCTGGCCACGCCCAAATCCTGCAACCATTTCTTTCCCCTATGTTTTAGTCTCCGGGCCTTTAATCATCTCAATTGAACTTTTTGGACCTATTAGCAGCCCGTCAACCTGGAAAGAAATTCCTTTCCTCTGGAAAGAAATTCCGGAGCCAGGCCCAAAACGGACGGTACGCCTGATCCAGGAGTCGCTGGTGATGTCATCCCAGCGATCAGCGAAGGCGGATAGACGGCCCCCAATAGGGAGTTGGTGAGGGAGTTTACTTCTGCTTCCGGAAGGAGCGATTTGAGCCACCCTTGAAGGGCTTCCTATAGGAGAAGCGCTGGGAGTTCCGGTTGGACCCGTCCTGGAACTGCTGGCCTTGTCTTGGGGGAGCCTGACGTTGAGGAACGGGGGTAGGCAAATCCCCGTCCGTCCCACGAAAGGACGGCCTGCGGAAGAACACCCATAGGAAAGGGTCAACAGGGACAATTGCAAAACAGGGTTGATCTCCTCTTCCGCTCGGGGCAGAGGTGGGTTCCTACCAGTTCGCACCAGTTCAGTAGAACCGGTGCGCCAAATCTACCGAACCGGTTAGAAGAGGTTCCACCAGTAGACCTGGAAAGCAGACCACACCTACAGAAGAGGTTCCAAAAATTTTTGAAACCCACCACTGACACACACACACACAGAGACTCATACAGAGAAAGAGAAAGAAAGGAAGAAATAAATAAAGAAAAAAAGAAAGAAAAAGTGAGAGATGAAAGAAAAAAAGGAAAAAGGGACAGAGAGACAAAAGGAAGGAGAGAGAGAGAGAGAAAGAAAGAAAGGAAGGAAGGAAGGAAGGAAGGAAGGAAGGAAGGAAGGAAAGAAAGAAAGAACGAACACATGGCCGGCAAGCCACTCCCACCAGGTCACATGGCCGGCAAGCCACTCCCACAAAGGAGGCCACGCCCACAGAGTAGGTTTGAAAATTTTTTGAAACCCACCACAGGTCGGGGTCACCTGCCAGCAGGGGAAACTTTCCCTCATTGCTCTCCTTGACTTATGGTGGGGCACTGTTGCAGGAGAGCCATGGGTCTTCATTCGAAGAATTGCAGGCACTGGGTATGTCTACTTTGATGAGAAGAAGGACCAGGGGAGACAGGATAGTATTTTAGTATTTCCTAAATATCTCATTTTCTAGGAAAGGAATGGGTGCTAACTTCCTACACAGCCAATTTCCTATCCCCTCCCCCGACAAAATGTTCTTCAGAAGTCAGTTGTTAATTCTTTTCCTCTTGATGGTTGATCCTAATCAACCTAAGAAGGGGAAGGAGAGGAGGAAGGAAGGAAGTTAGAGAAGGAAGGGAGGGAGAAAAGAAAAGAAAGAGAAAATAAGGTGGTGTTACAACAGGCTCTAGGGATGGTAAACAAGCAATCCAACTGTACCTTATAACCTTTTTAAAATGGAATAACAATAGCATAAAACTGGCAAAGAAAAAGAATAACTATGTGAATGTATACCTATAATTGTATGTAAGAGAATAAATGACAGTTAAGAATATAAAGCACAATAGAGGTAAACAATATTTGGTTATAAATAGCTAAGTATAAATAAATAAAGAATCGTACATAAAAATGGATAACGAATAAGGGGACCATGAATGCAAGATAGAAATGTATAGAAGGGAAAACACTAACTGTAAGAAACCGATACAGAACTGCTGTATGATATACGACGGAACTTCTTGTTCCTATGTTGTTTTAAGTCATGTGTCTGTTTCTGTTGATGTGTTTTAAAATAAAACATTTATATTAAAAAAGTCTGCCTTTTTAGTATTTCCTAAAATATCTCATTTTCCTAGGAGAGGGGTGGGTGCTCACTTCCTACATAGCTAATTTCCTATCCCCCACCCCACAAAATGTTCTTCAGAAGTCAGGTGTCGATTCTTTTCCTCTTGATGGTTGATCCTAATCTCTCTTGCCAGTTCTACAGCTGGCGGGCACCCTTATGATGATCATTAGCTTGGTTGTCTTTATATTCACTCCTAATTTTCGCTGTCTGCTTTGAGTGTCAGTTATCAGAGCTCCCAGATAAAACAATCCCTACGCTAAATCTCTCTGGAGGGAAATGAATTTACTTAGGAGAAAAGTAAGGGTTTTTTAACGCCTTGGCTCAGCTCCGGAAAAAATTCCGACAGCTGTCACGTTTAAAAGAAAAGCAATAAAAAGAGAGCACCATGTGGCCCAGAGGGAAGGTTAATGCGGGTGATTATTAAATGGGTGAACAAACCCTCAGGGACCCGATCTCTGCTGAGGATTCACATGAGGAAAGTTAAGAAAGGAGAAGAGGAGAAGGGACAAGGGATTTATTTATTTATGACAGTAATAAATGCACGGCTGACAGATGTTAAGGCAGGCTGAGCAAAGATCATCCAGGAGAAAGTCTGTTTACGCGGAGTCAATTAATGAATCAGAATAGAGCGGCAAGGGACACTGGAGGTCTTCTAGTCCAACCCTCTCCTCAAGCAAGAGACCATTTCAGACACGTGACTGTTCGGTCTCTTATAAACCTTAATTAGAAATTAGAATAACCGAGCTGGAAGGGACCTTGGAGGTCTTCTAGTCCAACCCCTGCTTAGGTAGGAAACCCTACACCACTTCAGACAAAGGGTTATCCAACATCTTCTTGAAAACCTCCAGTGTTGGAGCATTGATAACTTCTTTTTTTATTAAAAGTTTTAATAAGTTTTACAATTATATACTTTTCCCCTTTCCTCCCTCTCCCCAGTCCCCCCTCACCCCAACCTCCCAGAGCAAATACAGGGTATAAAAATTTAGCAATCATAAACTAAAATAAAGTAACAAACTTTAGTATCATCCCTTCCCTTGTACTTTTAACTCCCCTTTTGTAAAGCTAACTTTAGATAAATTGTAACATTCCTTGTTCATTCATTCATAAGCTAACTGAAATTCTTAGTCCCATATTTATTTTGAATATAATCAGTCCATCTTCTCCATTCCAACTTGTACTTCTCATCTGAATGGTCCTTGAGGTATGCTGATATTTTAGCCATCTCTGCTAAGTTTGTTACTTTTAACGTCCATTCTTAAATAGTAGGCAATTCTTCCTTCTTCCAGTACTGCGCCACCAACAATCTTGCTGCCGTTGTTAAGTTCAGAATCAAATTAGTCTCTATAACTGTACAGTCTGTAATTATACCTAGCAAGAACAACTGAGGATTAAAATTTTATCCTCTTTTTAAGAATATTTGAATGATCCACCATATTTTTATCCAAAATTTTGAAGAACCAATGATGGAAACATGGGAAAGATATGGGTAAGAAATGTAAAATTTATGCAAGCCCAAAATTTGAGAGAGAATTTTTACAAGATGTTTTATAGATGGCATTTAGATCCTAAAAAATAGCTTGTATCTATCCGAATTTACAAGCTAAATGCTGGAGGTGTGATTGTGCTGATGCTACGTATTATCATATATGGTGGACTTGTAAAAAAGAGCATTGACAACTTCTGAAGGCAAGCTGTTCCACTGGTTAATTGTCCTCACTGTTGGGAAGTTTCTCCTTAATTCCAGAACTTACCCTCTCCTGGTGATTAGCCCAAGGTCACCCAGCTGGCTTTCATGGCTAAGGTGGGACTAGAACTCACTGTCTCCTGGTGGCTGGCCCAAGGTCACTCGGCTGGCTTTCATGGCTAAGGTGGGACTAGAACTCACTGTCTCCTGGTGGCTGGCCCAAAGTCACCCAGCTGGCTTTCATGGCTAAGGTGGGACTAGAACTCACTGTCTCCTGGTGATTGGCCTAAGGTCACCCAGCTGGCTTTCATGGCTAAGGTGGGACTAGAACTCACTGTATCCTGGTGATTAGCCCAAAGTCACCCAGCTGGCTTTCATGGCTAAGGTGGGACTAGAACTCATTGTCTCCTGGTGATTAGCCCAAAGTCATCCAGCTGGCTTTCATGGCTAAAGTGGGACTAGAACTCATTGTCTCCTGGTGATTAGCCCAAGTCACCCAGCTGGCTTTCATGGCTAAGGTGGGACTAGAACTCATTGTCTCCTGGTGATTGGCCCAAAGTCATCCAGCTGGCTTTCATGGCTAAGGTGGGACTAGAACTCATTGTCTCCTGGTGATTGGCCCAAAGTCATCCAGCTGGCTTTCATGGCTAAAGTGGGACTAGAACTCATTGTCTCCTGGTGATTAGCCCAAAGTCATCCAGCTGGCTTTCATGGCTAAAGTGGGACTAGAACTCATTGTCTCCTGGTGATTAGCCCAAAGTCACCCAGCTGGCTTCATGGCTAAGGTGGGACTAGAACTCATTGTCTCCTGGTGATTGGCCTAAAGTCATCCAGCTGGCTTTCATGGCTAAGGTGGGACTAGATCTCACTGTCTCCTGGTGATTGGCCCAAAGTCATCCAGCTGGCATTCATGCCTAGTGGGACTAGAACTCATTGTCTCCTGGTGATTAGCCCAAAGTCACCCAGCTGGCTTTCATGGCTAAGGTGGGACTAGAACTCATTGTCTCCTGGTGATTGGCCCAAAGTCATCCAGCTGGCTTTCATGGCTAAGGTGGGACTAGAACTCACTGTCTCCTGGTGATTAGCCCAAAGTCACCCAGCTGGCTTTCATGGCTAAGGTGGGACTAGAACTCACTGTCTCCTGGTGATTAGCCCAAAGTCACCCAGCTGGCTTTCATGGCTAAGGTGGGACTAGAACTCACTGTCTCCTGGTGATTAGCCCAAAGTCACCCAGCTGGCTTTCATGGCTAAGGTGGGACTAGAACTCATTGTCTCCTGGTGATTAGCCCAAAGTCATCCAGCTGGCTTTCATGGCTAAAGTGGGACTAGAACTCATTGTCTCCTGGTGATTAGCCCAAAGTCACCCAGCTGGCTTTCATGGCTAAGGTGGGACTAGAACTCATTGTCTCCTGGTGATTAGCCCAAAGTCACCCAGCTGGCTTTCATGGCTAAGGTGGGACTAGAACTCATTGTCTCCTGGTGATTGGCCCAAAGTCATCCAGCTGGCTTTCGTGGCTAAAGTGGGACTAGAACTCACCATCTCCTGGTGATTGGCTCAAAGTCATCCAGCTGGCTTTCATGGCTAAAGTGGGACTAGAACTCATTGTCTCCTGGTGATTAGCCCAAAGTCACCCAGCTGGCTTTCATGGCTAAGGTGGGACTAGAACTCACTGTCTCCTGGTGATTGGCCCAAAGTCATCCAGCTGGCTTTCGTGGCTAAAGTGGGACTAGAACTCACCATCTCCTGGTGATTGGCTCAAAGTCACCCACATAGCTTTCATGGCTAAGATGGGACCAGAACTCACTGTCTCCTGGTGACTGGCCTGAAGTCACCCAGCCAGTTTTCATGGCTAAGAAAGTACTAGAACTCACAGTCTCCCGGTTTTGATTCTGCTGCCTTAATCCCTAGACGAAATTGGCTCTTTGCTCCGCCTTCCTCCAACTTCTCAATTTTCTAACTTTTGCAGCTCTTTCATTGGGTCCTAATAGTAAGACAGCCACTTCTTATTTATTTTAAAAATATTGTGTTACATTTAGCTACCGCTTCTTCCTGCTGTTGCATCCAGCACCAGTTGCCTTCACAGAGATAGGTCAGTGCAACAATTATTCAGACAACTTTGCATAACAACAAACAAGATTTCCCGCTGCTGTGCGTTTTGAAATTTAGCCCACGTGAAGCTGTGTGAACTCCAACTCCCAGAATTCCCGTTCTAGCCAATGGCAGCAGAGAGGTCCTGATTTTGGCATTCTTTGCTGCCCTCTAGAGGTCATCTGCAATTTGCAGCCAAAATCTGGCAACTCCCACTGAATATCCGCCGGAGCCCGCTTAAAAGATGGCCGCCTTGGCCTCCCAGAATCAGAAGCGCCTGCGCTGAACGTTAAAACGCACGTTGGCTGCTCTAACTCTCCGTAGCTCAATCAGCTGGCCACGGATTTTTTCGCTTCTTCTTCCAAGATGGTGGCTCCCAGGTTACTCGGCAACCAGAGGCTTTGGGACAGTTCGGCGTCCTTCTTCCTCCTGCAGCTCCTCTTCTCGGCCGTCGGGGCAAAGCAGGAGCCCATCACGGCCGACTTCAATGTCAGACCCGGCGGGATGGTTCACTCGTATTCGCAAAACCTGGTGAGAGCGAACGAGACAGGGCAGAGAGCTAGGTGGCGGCTGCTGATTGGTTGGCTTGAGTCTTGCGCCCCTTAAGGATAGCTTTCGATTGGTCGAAGGGAGGGGCGGGACTTTTTTGTGGTGCTGTGATTGGTCGTCAGGGAGCCGAAGGCGGGAGAAACGGAGCATTTTGGCATGTCCCGACCACGTTTCCGTAGAAAGTGGCTAAATGCAGAATTGTAGTTCTTTGGACCAAATTAACCCCGGAGTAAATGCGTAGTAGAGCCCCTGCCACGGTTTTGCTCCTGCCTATGAGATGGCAGCACTTGCGCCGTTGCCTCCATTCATGCTGTGGCATTCTCCTCTTAATTTTTCACATTTATGTGGCTGCCCCTTTAAACTTCTTTCCCTACATTTCCAACGTTACTATTATAATTTCCTTTTTTTACTGCTTATTAATATCTTAGTAGGGGGTAAATTCGATTTTTATGAGCTTCGCACGGTGCATTGCACGTCTTCCAATTCCCCCCCCCTTCCCCTGGATTATTGCTGAAGTTGTTTTTTTAATATTATATAAAGGATAGGCAAGTCCTCGACTTAACAACCACAATTGAGCCCAATATTTCTGTTGCTAAGTGCTACATTTGTTAAGTGAGGTTTGTCCCGTTTTACAACCTTTCCTGCCACAGTTGTTAAGTGAATCACTGCAGTTGTTAATAACAAGTGTGAGAAACGGTCATAAGTTACTTTTTTCAGTGCTGTCATAACTTCAGACGGTCACTGAACAAACAGTGGTAAGTCGAGGTACCTGAATTCTAGTCCTTCCTTAGGCAGGAAAGCAGGTTAGGTGACTTTGGGCCAATCACCAGGAGACTGGGAGTTCTAGTTCCGCCTTAGGCATGAAAGCCAGCTGGGTGACTTTGGGCCAATCACCAGGAGACTGGGAGTTCTAATCCCTCATTAGACATGAAAGCTGGCTGGGTGGCTTTGGGCCAATCACCAGGAGACTGGGAGTTCTAATCCCTCATTAGACATGAAAGCTGGCTGGGTGACTTTGGGCCAATCACCAGGAGACTGGGAGTTCTAATCCCTCATTAGACATGAAAGCCAGCTGGGTGGCTTTGGGCCAATCACCAGGAGACTGGGAGTTCTAATCCCTCATTAGACATGAAAGCTGGCTGGGTGACTTTGGGCCAATCACCAGGAGACTGGGAGTTCTAATCCCTCATTAGACATGAAAGCTGGCTGGGTGACTTTGGGCCAATCACCAGGAGACTGGGAGTTCTAATCCCTCATTAGACATGAAAGCTGGCTGGGTGACTGGGCCAATCACCAGGAGACTGGGAGTTCTAATCCCTCATTAGACATGAAAGCCAGCTGGGTGGCTTTGGGCCAATCACCAGGAGACTGTGAGTTCTAATCCCTCATTAGACATGAAAGCTGGCTGGGTGACTTTGGGCCAATCACCAGGAGACTGGGAATTTCTAGTCCTGCTTTAGGCATGAAAGCTGGCTGGGTGACTTTGGGCCAATCACCAGGAGACTGGGAGTTCTAGTCCCTCATTAGACATGAAAGCTGGCTAGGTGACTTTGGGCCAATCACCAGGAGACTGGGAATTTCTAGTCCTGCTTTAGGCATGAAAGCTGGCTGGGTGACTTTGGGCCAATCACCAGGAGACTGGGACTTCTAGTCCCTCATTAGACATGAAAGCCGGCTGGGTGACTTTGGGCTTTCTCTCAGCCCCTATCCACCTTACAGGATTGTTGTTGCAGGGAAAATAGGAGAAAGAAAGAATACAGGAAGTCCTCGATTTACAACCGTTCATTTAGTGACCATTCGAAGTTACAGTGGGACCCTTTTTCACACTTACGACCATTGCAGCATCCCTATGGTCACATGATCAAAATTTGGACCCTTGGCAACATTCATATTTATACATTATGCTGTAACCAATCTAGAAGAAAACCAACACAAGGATAGAAAAAAAAAGCAACACAATCTAAATCCACAACAGAAACAGAATTTAATTGTGAAACAGAAGCAAAAAACTAACCAAATTTTTAGCTAGCCATTATTAAACGACAATTCCTGGCTTCTGTGTCAAGTCAAATCAGGAGCTGCTAAATGGGAACAGAAATAATTTCTAGTTTATTTTTTTCCTCGTGGTTGTGGTGAAGGAAGACCTGACCTTTGGATTGTGTGGGTTGGTTTGTTTTAAATCTCATCTGGTTTTTAAAAAAAAAATATATATTGCTCATTTTTAGCCTTTCTTATTCTCTATTGTCGTATTTTCCCCCCATCGGTTTCAGTATGTTTGGTTCTTTTTATTAAAAAAAAACCCCTCACATTCGTTAGCAGCTGGGCACCGTAAACACTTTTAAAATGACAATCAAAATCAGAAGGAGGGATGAGGATAAGGCTTAGAAGCTGATTTGTATAGCCGTCTGTTTAAGCCGGTTGACCGAAGGACCAAAATAATATGTGCTGAGCTCAAAATTAAAAGGTTTATGTCAGATGGGAGACCAATTAAAAGTTCCTTAGCCGTATAGGATAAGGGAACAATGATCATGTAGAATCCTTGTTGCTCTACGAATTTGGATGTTTTCTTGCAGACATTTCACAACCCAACTAGGGAACATCATCAGTGTTAAAAAGGGAGTGGGGTTTACAGAGTGGAGGGGCAGGGGGAGGAAGAGGGGGACTGTGGGGTCCTTGGTCCTCTCTGAGCTTGTCTGTTTGCTTGTGGATGTTTCAAGACCCAACTAGGTAACATCATCAGTGATAGAAGGGAGTGGGGTTTGTTGAGAGGAGGAGGGAGGTCATCCTTGGCGCTCTCTGAAATTGCTTGCTTTCTTGCAGGCGTTTCACGACCCAGCTAGGTAACTGTCAGCCCTGAAGCCATTTTGGGAGCATCTTCTGGGCTGCCACAGCCAGGCCTGTTGGCGCTGTGGAAACGTGAGGGGAGAGACAAAGTGTTAGCTCCGGGATGAGCGCGAAACTGAGATCTTGCTTAATGTCAGGGCGGCCTCCCTCAGTAACCAAGAAAGAAACCACTCAACTCCATTTTGCAGAATTAAGAGTACTTTTACTGGTCATGAGTAGATAGCAGCTAAGCAAAGCAAGATCTGAGGCAAAAGCGCGCATAATCATAGATATCAATATGTGACCCAACTCCCTCCCCCTGGTAACCCCATCCCATAGTCCAATCCGCACATCCCTCAGGTGTCATATGGGTGTCATCTTCAAAAAGCATCATCAGGTTGGTATGCCGGACAGTTGGCCTTGGCGGCAAATCCTCTATCTGCAGCATGCACAGTAGATGGTGAGAACAACTCCCTTTTAACAGTCACTCCTGTACTGATACTTCCCCACCCAAATACCATGCCCCCCCTCCCCGTTTCAATGGCAGCCGAAAGCAAGCAGCAAAACAGAGGCTGACAGAGATAGCTGGGAGATGTGTAGCCAAAATAATATTCTTTCCCGTGGGAGCCAAGGATGCTCCAACCAGGTGTTGGAAGGCCCTGGCAAAAGCCCGTCAAGAGTTGGGACTGTGACCTGATTGGACCATGTGATGGACGTATGGCCTGGGGAGAAGGAACTTCGGGTTTTGATTTGGGTGGGGAAAACCTCGAGTCCTATAGAATTTGGTTTTCACCAGCCGTGCCAATATGTCATTCCTAATAAACACATACTTTGAGGGAACTCCATGCGGATTGCTTTGGTTCTATTACTTGGAACCCTGATAGTAAGATAGTAAGTGCTAGGAGGGAGTAGAGTTCTTTCTGTCTATACTTAAGCCGTTTGTCCCATCAGTGTTGCTGGGAGAGTGTTTTTTTTCCTTGGTAGTTCCTTGATCAGGATATTACTTTCTGCATGATTGTTTGTCTGGTGTTAATCCCTGCTTATCTACTGGCTGCTGGAGAGGTTGTATCAAAACAATACAGAATCAAGATGTGTTTTTTATTTGATCTGTTAATGATTAACATGGCTTCATTCAGTACAGATAGTCCTCGACTTATAACCATTCATCTAGCGGCCATTGGAAGTTCCCCAAAAGTGACGTCAAAGGGACATTTCCCCATTGAATGACTGTTCCCACTTAATGAGAGAGAGCCCCACAGTCACATGTTCAAAATTCGGACACGTGGCAACTGGCTCCTATTTACGACGGTTGCATTATTCTGGGGTCACAAGCAAAGTCCACAGGGAACTCAGGCTCACTTAACAACCGTGTTACCCATTTAACCATTGGTTCAGTGATTCACTTCACCACTGCGGCAAGCAAGGTCATAAAATGAGGCAAAACTGACAGAGCTGCTTCCTCGCTTAGCAGTGAAAATTGTGGTCGTAAGCCAAGGACTGCCTCTGATTAGGCATGTCACACAAGTCCAACCTTTTGGGTTTGAAGACCCTGATTCTTGCTTCTTCACCATTTCTTGTGTCATTTTCAACAGGGAGACGTTACCTGCAGTTTTACCTACGCAGCTCAGGGCGGGACGAACGAGGTAAGTTCTTTTCTTCCCATCCTTGTCTGATCCGTTCTGCGTGGATCTGCGTCTCGCAAAACTGAACGCCCGCACAGCACACCAGCTTATGCGGAGGGAAGGTGTTAGGTAAGCTCCCCGTTGGGAGAGCGAGTGCGTTCAAAGAAGCGTTGTGAGAGTTGTGTTGGAGAACACACAAACCAGCATACAGAGAAACTGCAGTTGAAATAGGCTTTTACTTTCGTGGAAATATAGAGGTATCAGAGTCCATCAAACAGTCCAAGTCATACACAGATAAGACAGTCAGTCATCAACGTCTTTCAGTTAAGGGATAATCCAAATAACATAGTCTAGTATCATACAAACAGTCAGGTGCTCAAAGTTTGCTAGCAGTTGCAAAACTTACAATAGCTCACGGCACTTTCTAACAGCCAGCTTCCAAAATACTCAGATCAGATCATCCCAGCATCTAACAAACAGAGAGAACTAACAGTCGTTCTGGCTCCCTCTTATGGCCGATTGAGGAAACAGCAACCAATCACATTTTACAGTATGATTTAAAGAGACAGGTACAACATTGTTACATGATTTATATATTTTGCCAACCCAACCGTTAGATTATATTCCTAACAGAAGGTCTAGAAGAGGGAGGTGATGGTGAGGAAGCCCAATTGGCCTGAGAATCTCATTTTCTGGAGGCACTTTGAGCTTGGAGGTTTTCTTGAAGACGTTTCATTACCCAACTAGATCACATCATCAGTGCTAGAAGGGAGTAGGGTTTGTGAAGGAGGAGGATTGTGGGATCCATATTGCTCTCTGAGTTTGGATGTTTTCTTGCTGACGTTTCATTACCCAACTAGGGAACATTAAAAGGGAGCGGGGTTTGCGGACTCAAGGGGGAGCAATGAGGGGGGGAAGAGGAGGAAGTACTGTGAGGTCCTTATTGCTCTCTGAGCTTGGAGATATTTCTTGCAGACATTTAATTACCCGACTAGGTAACATCATCAGAGCTAGAAGGGTGTGGGGTTTGCAGAGGGGGGAAGACGAGGAGGATTGTGAGCTCTCTGATCTTGGACGTTTCATTACCCAATGAAGTAACCTCATCAGTCCTAGAAGAGAGAGGAGTTTGCGGAGAGGAGGAGGAGGATTGTAGGGTCCTTCTTGCTCTCTGAGCTTGGTTGTTTTTTTGCAGACATTTCTTTACCCAACTAGGTAACATCATCAGAGCTTGAAGGGAGTGGGGACTGCTCTCCTTTTATATACTAGTTGTGGCTTGCTCTGTCAGCATCAGTAGGAATGATGCTTTGTGGTTTCTTGATCAGGGTTGATGATGTTCCCTAGTTGGGCCATGAAACGTCTGCAAGAAAACAACCAAGCTAAGAGAGCACCAGGAACCCCACAGTCCTTCTCCTTCCTCCTCTTCCTCCTCCTCCTCCTCCTCCTCCTCCTCCTCCTCCTCCTCCTCCTCCTCCTCCTCCTCCTCCTCCTCCTCCTCCTAAACCCCACTTCCTTCTAGCACTGATGATGTTCCCTAGTTGGACCATGAAACGTCTGCAAGAAAACCACCAAGCTCAGAGAACACCAAGGACGACCCCACTTCAACCCCGAGCTACAAATATTCTCTTTCGTCAAACTCTCATTCTTGTTATGGATGCTGGTTAGACTCCTACCAAAGTTGGGGTTGAACCTGCCATCGGATTCTTTTTTTGGGGGGGGCGGGGTGTCTCCCTGCAGAGAAATTATTTCCCAGCATGCTTTGCCTGTCTTACTCTTGGCCAAGGGAGCCCAAGGCTGTTGACTTCGCCGTAGGCAGATAGGCGGAAATGTTCACAGATTTCTGTGTCGTATAATATATGTGGGTGTATACATAATTTTGTATTTTGTTTATTCATTTTGTCATGTTTGTGTAGGGTATATTGGAGAGGGTGAGAGCTGCAGGCAACGAAATTTCATTTAATGTACGCCTAGTGTACATTTAAAATGACAATAAAGTTATTCTTATTTCTATTCTATTCTATTCTATTCTATTCTGTAATTCAATTCAATTCTCATTCCCATTCCCTATTCTATTCTATTCTGTAATTCAATTCTAATTCCCATTCCCTATTCTATTCTATTCTATTCTATTCTGTAATTCTATCCCATTGTCTCATTTCTTCTCTTCTTCCCTTCTCCAATATATTTATATTTTTCTCTTCTATTTTATTCCGTTCCGTTCTATTCTATTCTGTTCTATTCTGTAATTCAATTCCCATTCCCTAATCTATTCTATTCTATTCTGTAATTCTATCCCATTGTCTCATTTCTTCTTTTCTTCCCTTCTCCAATATATTTATATTTTTCTCTTCTATTTTATTCTGTTCCGTTCTATTCTATTCTATTCTGTAATTCAATTCAATTCTCATTCCCATTCCCTATTCTATTCTATTCTATTCTGTAATTCTATCCCATTGTCTCATTTCTTCTCTTCTTCCCTTCTCCAATATATTTATATTTTTCTCTTCTATTTTATTCTGTTCTATTCTATTCTATTCTATTCTGTAATTCAATTCATTCTCATTCCCTATTCTATTCTATTCTATTCTGTAATTCTATCCCATTGTCTCATTTCTTCTCTTCTTCCCTTCTCCAATATATTTATATTTTTCTCTTCTATTTTATTCCGTTCCGTTCTATTCTATTCTGTTCTATTCTGTAATTCAATTCAATTCCCATTCCCTAATCTATTCTATTCTATTCTGTAATTCTATCCCATTGTCTCATTTCTTCTTTCTTCCCTTCTCCAATATATTTATATTTTTGTCTTCTATTTTATTCTGTTCCGTTCTATTCTATTCTATTCTATTCTATTCTGTAATTCAATTCAATTCTCATTCCCATTCCCTATTCTATTCTATTCTATTCTATTCTGTAATTCTATCCCATTGTCTCATTTCTTCTCTTCTTCCCTTCTCCAATATATTTATATTTTTCTCTTCTATTTTATTCTGTTCTATTCTATTCTATTCTATTCTGTAATTCAATTCATTCTCATTCCCTATTCTATTCTATTCTATTCTGTAATTCTATCCCATTGTCTCATTTCTTCTCTTCTTCCCTTCTCCAATATATTTATATTTTTCTCTTCTATTTTATTCCGTTCCGTTCTATTCTATTCTGTTCTATTCTGTAATTCAATTCAATTCCCATTCCCTAATCTATTCTATTCTATTCTGTAATTCTATCCCATTGTCTCATTTCTTCTTTTCTTCCCTTCTCCAATATATTTATATTTTTGTCTTCTATTTTATTCTGTTCCGTTCTATTCTATTCTATTCTATTCTATTCTGTAATTCAATTCAATTCTCATTCCCATTCCCTATTCTATTCTATTCTATTCTGTAATTCTATCCCATTGTCTCATTTCTTCTCTTCTTCCCTTCTCCAATATATTTATATTTTTCTCTTCTATTTATTCTGTTCTATTCTATTCTATTCTATTCTGTAATTCAATTCATTCTCATTCCCTATTCTATTCTATTCTGTAATTCTATCCCATTGTCTCATTTCTTCTCTTCTTCCCTTCTCCAATATATTTATATTTTTCTCTTCTATTTTATTCCGTTCCGTTCTATTCTATTCTGTTCTATTCTGTAATTCAATTCAATTCCCATTCCCTAATCTATTCTATTCTATTCTGTAATTCTATCCCATTGTCTCATTTCTTCTTTTCTTCCCTTCTCCAATATATTTATATTTTTGTCTTCTATTTTATTCTGTTCCGTTCTATTCTATTCTATTCTATTCTATTCTGTAATTCAATTCAATTCTCATTCCCATTCCCTATTCTATTCTATTCTATTCTATTCTATTCTATTCTATTCTGTAATTCTATCCCATTGTCTCATTTCTTCTCTTCTTCCCTTCTCCAATATATTTATATTTTTCTCTTCTATTTTATTCTGTTCTATTCTATTCTATTCTATTCTATTCTGTAATTCAATTCATTCTCATTCCCTATTCTATTCTATTCTATTCTGTAATTCTATCCCATTGTCTCATTTCTTCTCTTCTTCCCTTCTCCAATATATTTATATTTTTCTCTTCTATTTTATTCCGTTCCGTTCTATTCTATTCTGTTCTATTCTGTAATTCAATTCAATTCCCATTCCCTATTCTATTCTATTCTGTAATTCTATCCCATTGTCTCATTTCTTCTCTTCTTCCCTTCTCCAATATATTTATATTTTTCTCTTCTATTTTATTCCATTCCGTTCTATTCTATTCTGTTCTATTCTGTAATTCAATTCAATTCCCATTCCCTAATCTATTCTATTCTATTCTGTAATTCTATCCCATTGTCTCATTTCTTCTTTTCTTCCCTTCTCCAATATATTTATATTTTTGTCTTCTATTTTATTCTGTTCCGTTCTATTCTATTCTATTCTATTCTGTAATTCAATTCAATTCTCATTCCCATTCCCTATTCTATTCTATTCTATTCTGTAATTCTATCCCATTGTCTCATTTCTTCTCTTCTTCCCTTCTCCAATATATTTATATTTTTCTCTTCTATTTTATTCTGTTCTATTCTATTCTATTCTATTCTGTAATTCAATTCATTCTCATTCCCTATTCTATTCTATTCTATTCTGCAATTCTATCCCATTGTCTCATTTCTTCTCTTCTTCCCTTCTCCAATATATTTATATTTTTCTCTTCTATTTTATTCTGTTCTATTCTATTCTATTCTGTAATTCAATTCATTCTCATTCTCATTCCCAATTCTATTCTATTCTATTCTGTAATTCTATCCCATTGTCTCATTTCTTCTCTTCTTCCCTTCTCCAATATATTTATATTTTTCTCTTCTGTTTTATTCTGTTCCGTTCTATTCTATTCTATTCTATTCTGTAATTCAATTCAATTCTCATTCCCATTCCCTATTCTATTCTGTAATTCTATCCCATTGTTTCGTTTCTTCTCTTATTCCCTTCTCTTCTCCAATATATTTGTATTCTTCTCTTCTATTTTATTCTGTTCTATTCTATTCTAATTTTATTTAATGACCTTCACCCTTCTCTCTGATTTCAGCAGTGGGAAATGATTATTGCGGTCAACGAAGACAAGAAGCTCTTTTCCTGTTCAATCTGGCGGTATGTCTCTCCCCCACCCCCCCGTCACAAGTGTAAGCTTTACAGGTAGTCCTCGCCTTACCACCACCAAACGGCTGTTTAGTGAGTTTGCTCCATTTTACGACCTTTCTTCTCGCAAGTGAATCACTGCAGGTCTTAAGAGAACCTGGCTCCCCCATTGACTCGGTTCGCCAGAAGGTCGCAAAACAGGGATCACATATACCCTGCAATCATCATAAATGTGAGTCAGGGGCCAACTGTCCGGATTTTGATCACGCGACCACAGAGTTGCTGCACACAATCGTAAGGGAGAAATGCGGTCCTAAATCACTTTTCAGAGCCGTTGTAACTTTGAACCGTCACTATACAAACAGTCATAAGTCGAGGACTACCTGCATTCCACTGAAAGAACAATCGGGTCAGTCCGTCAAAATTAAAATATTTTGCCAAGGTCTGTGTCGTCCTCAACGGGCGACAATAGACCCCAAAATTCGTGTCGTTAAGTGAGATATTACGTTAAGTGAGCCTTTACCCCATTGTGCAACCTTTCTTGCCGCGGTTGTTAAGCTGAGCCCTGCCGTTGTTAAGTTAACAACATGGTGGTTAAGCAAATCTGGCTTCTCCTTTGACTCTGTTGGTCAGAACGTCATAAAAGGGATCACACCTGACTCCCCAGGACACTGCAACCGTCATAAATGTGAGTCAGTTGCCAAGCATGCCCATGGGGACGCTGGATAAGTCTGAAAAATGGTCCTAACTCAAACTTTTCAGTGATGGAATAATCATTAAACGAACTGCTAGAGATGGGCTTTTGTCAATCACTTTAAAGATAGTGTTTCTCAACCTTGGCAGTTTGAAGATGTGTGGACTTCAACTCCCAGAATTCCCCAGCCAACTGGCTGGGGAATTCTGGGAGTTGAAGTCCACACATCTTCAAACTGCCAAGGTTGAGAAACGCTGCTTTTAAGACATCAATCACCTTAAAACAGCGTGAGAGGGAGCCACAGGAATGTCCATTCCACCACACTTGGAATCCTGCATCCAGTTTTGGTCACCACAATGTAAACAAGATGTGGAGACTCTGGAAAGAGTGCAGAGAAGAGAAACAAAGATAATTAGGGGACTGGAGGCTGAAACATATGAAGAACTGTTCTGAAATTGATATGTCTAGTTTAATGAAAAAAAGGACCAGGGGAGACAAGATAGCAGTCTTCCGATATCTCAGGGGTTGCCCCAAAGAAGAGGGAGTCAAACTATTCTCC
This sequence comes from Thamnophis elegans, assembly GCF_009769535.1. Classification (NCBI taxonomy): domain Eukaryota; kingdom Metazoa; phylum Chordata; class Lepidosauria; order Squamata; family Natricidae; genus Thamnophis; species Thamnophis elegans. Next base: position 180,072,768 of record NC_045541.1, on the reverse strand, counting down.
AAGGCACCTGAAGGCAGGACAAGTAGCGATGGATGGAAACTAATCAAGGAGAGAAGCAACTTAGAACGAAGGAGAAATTTAAATTAAATATTTGAATATTACATTAAATATTACATTTTCCCCCCATGCTAAACACCTGAATCGACTTGATGAAATTCATTGCAAAACTCAAAGGGACTTAAGTTTAAATTCCTTTCATCCCCCCCCCCCCAAATGCAACATTCGGTACATTCATGCAGCCAGTTCCCCACTCAAACTTGGGATTCTGTTGCAGGAAGGAAACCTGAGTATTTGTTTCCACTCTTTTCATTTCTTTTTATTGTGGCAAGCTGCTTAGAATTTCCCCGCAGGGCCTAGTGGACAATTGCTTAAATATGAACCAGCAATGTCCTACAGCTGTCAAAAAAAAAAGCCCTTTATTATTTCCTAGGCTGCATCAACAGAGGGATAGAATCAAGATCACGTGAAGGGTTAATACCATTTTATAAGGCCTTGATAAGGCCACACTTGGAATACGGCATTCAGTTTTGATCTCCACGATGTAGAAACGATGTGGAGACTCTAGAAAAAGTGCAGAGAAAAGCAACAAAAAGGATAGCAATAGCAATAGCAGTTAGACTTATATACCGCTTCATAGGGCTTTCAGCCCTCTCTAAGCTGTTTACAGAGTCAGCATATCGCCCCCACAGTCTGGGTCCTCATTTCACCCACCTCGGAAGGATGGAAGGCTGAGTCAACCTTGAGCCGGTGAGATTAGAACCGCTGAACTGCTGATAGCAGTCAGCTGAAGTGGCCTGCAGTACTGCACTCTAACCACTGCGCCACCTCAGTTTAGGATTAGGGGACTGGAGACTCAAACATATGAAGAATGGTTGGAGGAACTGGGTATGTCTAGTTTAATGAAAAGAAGGACCAGGGGAGACACAATAGCAGTCTTCCAATATCTCTCGGGATGCCCCAAAGAAGAGGGAGTCAAACTATTCTCCAAAGCACCTGGGAGTAGAACAAGAAGCAATGGGTGGAAACTAATCAAGGAGAGAAGCAACTTAGTGCAGAGAAGAGCAACCAAGATATAATTAGGGCAATTGGCGTCTGAAACACATGAAGAATGGTTGCAGGAACTGGGTAGATCTAGTTGAATGAAAAGAAATCAATGGGGAAACCAGATTCACTCAGCAGGTGTCTGACTAATTTAACGACTGCAGTGATTCACTTCGCAAAGGGGGGCAAGAAAAGTTGTAGAATGGGGCAAAACCTCACTTGACAAATTTCTCACTTAGCGCCGTAAATTTTGGGCTCAGTTGGGGTTGTAAGTTGAGGGCTTTATGTTTTTTATCATCTTCTTTAAATCCTCCTTTTATTGGTATTCTTGTTATTATCATAATTCTCCTTGTGGCTTTGCAAGTACACGGAATGTTTCTGTGCTGGAAACAAACTCCTTGGGGGTCTAATCAGAGTTGGCCAAATAAAACATGCAATTTAATTGAATCCAATTTTTCCTTCTCTTTCCCTTTCCCTCCCTCCCCCTCTCTCCTCTCCCTATTATTATTATTTTTCTTCTTCTTCCTCCTCCTCCTCCTCCTCCTCCTCCTCCTCCTCCTCTTCTTCTTCTCCTTCTCCTGCTTCTTCTTCTTCTTCTTCTTCTTCTTCTTCTTCTTCTTCTTCTTCTTCTTCTCCTCCTCCTCCTTCTCTTCCTCCTCCTTCCTTCCTCTTCCTCCCTCCTCCTCCTCTTCTGCCTCCTCCTCCTTCCCCCTCTTCCCCCTCCCCTCCCCCTCCTCTTTTTTCCTTTCCTTGTAGGCCCCAAGGAAAATCCTACCTTTTCTTCACCCAGTTTAAAGCTGAGATGAAAGGAGCAAAGATCCAGTACGCCATGGCTTACGTGAGTCCCATCTGAAGGGGGGCTGGGGGGAAGGTCAGATCTGTAACCCAGGTTTTGTAGGACACTTTGAATTGAGGGGGCCCCTTTCTCCCTCTCAGTTTATGGGTTCGCTTTCCACAAAATTCTTGGCCCTGCCTATATTTTCTGCTGGCCACTAGGAGGCACCACCCAACCAGCTTCATCCTTATACTGGGACCAACGAGGTACATACCTTAGATATACCTATACAGGTAGCCCTCAGTTGAGCTCCAATCCTGTATTGCAAAGTGAGAAACTGGTTAAGGGAGTCTTGTCCCGTTTTATGACTTGTCTCGCCTCATGGGTTGAATAAATCGCTGCAGTTGTTAAATTAGTGGCACAGCCATTAAGTGAATCCGGCTTCCCCCTCGACTCTGCTTGTCAGAAGGACGCAAAAGGGGATCGCTTGACCCCGGGGACACTGCAACCGTTATAAATGTGAGCCAGTTGCCAAGCATCTGAATGTCAATGTGAGATGCTGCAACGGTCACAAGTTGAAAAAAAAAAGGTTGTAAGTCCCCTTTTTTCAGTGATGTAACTTTGAATGGTCACTAAGCGAACTGTTCTAAGATGAGGACTACCTGTATATATGATATATGCAATACAAGGACAAAACTGGTCTTGGGGTGAGTGCCTTCGAATGGTCAATAGTAAATAGAACATATAAAAAAGCCATAAACCCCCCAATTAGGGAAGGTTCCTGAAGCTTCTGCTAGGGGCCCCAGAAAGCACTTACAGTGATAGACAGAGCTAATGGAGAAGAGCAACAAAAATGATGATGGGACTGGAGGCTGAAACATATGAGGAACGGTTGCAGGAACTGGGAAAGTCTAGTTTAATGAAAAGAAGGACTAGGGGAGACAGGATAGCAGTCTTCCAATGTTTGAGGAGCTGCCCCAAAGAAGAGGGAGTCAAGCTATTCTCCAAAGCACCTGAGGGCAGGAGAGAAGCAATGGGTGGAAACTAATCAAGGAGAGAAGCAACTTAGAACTGAGGAGGAATTTCCTGACAGAACAATTAACCAGTGGAACAGCTTGCCACCAGAAGTTGTGGGTGCCCCATCACTGGAGGTTTTTAACAAGAGATCAGACAGTCATTTTGTTTTGAATGGGATAGAGTTTCCTGCCTGAGAAGGGGGCTAGACTAGAAGACCTCCAGGGTCCCTCCCAGATCTATGATTAATAAACTCTCCAGTTTGAAAGGGTAAAAAATGGTGTCTCTCAACTGCATCCATTCGTCGCCCTACTTAGTTACAAAGCTTAATCTACTATTGGTTCAACCCCGACCTTCCCCCCTGGTCTCGTTATGGTAGAGTTTAGGTCTCCTTTTTAAGCTTCCCATCGGATGTTTTTAAGTGTGGGTCATGTTGTCATTCTTTCATTGACACCCGCCACTCAAGTGCACTGCTGTTTTCAGCCACATCTGCTTGGCTCCCTCTCCCCCATAACCCACAGCTACTAGAGAAGAGTTTTTCAACTTCTGATGAAGACACGTGGACTTCAATTCCCAGAATTCATCAGCCAGCTTGCCGCCCAGGGAATTCTGGGTCTTGAAGTCTACCCATGTGGACTGGGGGATTCTAGGGGTTGAAGTCCATTCTGATTATTCATCCATGCTGGCTGGGGATTTTGTGGGGTTGACGTCCCACCATGTTGACCGGGGAATTCTGGGGATCGAAGACCACGTACGTCAACTTGTGAAAGTTGCGAAACTTTACTATACAGGATTTCCTTGGGGGCACTAGTATCTCCTCGGTGGAGTTGGGGCTGCCATCTTGACTTTTTTGAACATTGCCAATACCCTGGGCCCACTTCCCTCTAGTCTCAGGGACAGGCCATTAAAATCGTAGGGGGTGGGGGGTCGAGCCCTTTGCGCACTCCTGCTTGACTGACGGGTTTGTTTCTTTCAGTCCTCGGCTAGCGTCGGAGGACAGAACGACGTCCCCTTAAAAGAGGAGGAATTCTTGGTCACGGAACAGGCAGGTGAGTTTCTTTGTTTGTTTGTAACATCTAGACATCCGCTTGTCTCTCGACCAACTCTGGAGTAGAAGACCTCCAAGGTCTCTTCCAACTCTGTTTATTCTATTTCCATTTCAATTCAAATTTTAATTCTAGTTCTCTAATTCTAATTCTCTAATTCTCTAATTCTAATTCTTTAATTCTTATTCAAATTCTTTAATTCTATAATTCTAATTCTGATTCTTTAATCTCTAATTCTCTAATACCTATTCTAATTCTTTAATTCTATAATTCTAATTCTCTAATACTTATTCTAATTCTTTAATATCTAATTCTAATTCCCTAATTCTAATTCTTTAATCTCTAGTTCTAATTCTCTAATACTTTTTCTAATTTTTTAATTCTCTAATTCTAATTCTCTAATTCTTAATTCTAATCTTTAATCACTAATTCTAATTCTTAATTCTAATTCTTTAATCTCTAATTCTAATTCTCTAATACTTATTCTAAGTCTAATTCTCTCATTCTAATTCTCTAATTCTTTAATCTTTAATTCTAATTCTCTTAATACATATTCTAATTCTTTAATTCTCTTAATTCTAATTCTCTAATTCTAATTCTCTAATTCTAATTCTCTTAATACCTATTCTAATTCTTTAATCTCTAATTCTAATTCTCTAATTCTAATTCTTTAATCTCTAATTCTAATTCTCTAATTCTAATTCTTTAATCTCTAATTCTAATTCTCTAATACTTATTCTAATTCTTTAATTCTATAATTCTAATTCTCTAATACTTAATTATAATTCTTTAATCACTAATTCTAATTCTATAATTCTACTTCTTAATTCTAATTCTTTAATCTCTAATTCTTTAATCTCTAATTCTGATTCTCTTAATACTTATTCTAATTCTCTAATTCTAATTCTCTAATTCTAATTCTCTAATTCTAATTCTCTAATTCTAATTCTCTAATTTAAATTCTAATTGCTTCTAATTCTAATTCTTCTATCCTTATCCCTATCCCAATTGTGAATGTTGGTTTTGTTTTTAATATGTTGTCTTTGTCTCGTTTTCCCCCTTTCCCTTGTCTTTTGTGAGCCGCCCGGAGTCCTCCGGGAGTGGGCGGCATACAAGACAAATAAATAAATAAATAAATTTTATTTTTCTATTTCTATTCTATTTCTAACCTTCCTGCCACCCTCTTCCTCTTTCCAGTGTCTCACCGCGAGGGAAAATTCCACTCCGAACTCTCCAAGCTGATGATCGTGGCCGAAAAATCCCACGACGAACTGTGAGCCCCGTCCACCTTGGCCTCGGAGAAGACATGCGGCGGGATCTCGGGTTGCTCTTGGTGGCGGACTCTTCTTTCCACGGATCCCGAGGTCCACCCGAGCACACTTCAAGAAGAACACATTTGGGGAAAAGAAACACAAGCCATGCGTATGACCCTTGGACCCGCGAGCTCCCTTCCACGGCGTTCTTCCGTGGCATCGGGGGTGTCCTGCGACGCGTTGGGAAGCCCACCGGGGACAGGAGTACTGCATCTCTGATCCAGTGGCTGCAAAAACTGATTGCATAGGATCTGGCCGCGTCCACCTGGAACAGGATTTAGCCCGAAAGACTTGCAGAAAGTTCATCCCTTTGCAGGAATTGCTGTGTGCGTGTGCGCGCATGGGTGTGTGATCCCCTCCAAAAAGTTTCCTTCCCTCTCCCCGCCTCTTCCCCATAAATTGGTCGAATGGTCATTCCCAAAAAATTCCCCCTTCCCCCCACCCGTGGAAATGGAGCAATGGTATAAATAAAAACAGATTTATATCCTCAACGCCAGCGAGTTTCCACCTGCCTGTCCGCCTCGCTTCCCTTACCAAAGAGGAGAAAACACAGCGAGTCCTTAAGTTAGGACCACAATTGAGCCCAGAATTTCTGTTGCCAAGCGAGACATTTGCTAAGGGGACATTTGCCCCGTTTTACAGCCTTTCTTACCACCATTGTTAAGTGAATCACTGCAGTTTTTAACAGTTAGTCCCCCGGTTATTAAGCAAATCTGTCTTCGTTACTTGTCAGAAGGTCGCAAAAGGGGATCATGTGACCTTGGGACACTGCGACCGCCGTAAATACAAGTCAGTTGCCAAGCGTCCAAATTTGGATCAGGTTACTGTTCTGGCCCCCCTCCGTCCGGTAATGAACGCAGACACAGGCTTAGCTGTTTGCCACTCTTTATTCACAGCAATTATAATCCTGTTGGCTGAAAGCCCAGACACGACTCACTGGCAAGACGTTGGCAGCAACCCAGACTCCAACAGACATGGGAACACAAGGCAGACCAGACAAGGAGTTCTCCAGATTACTACAAACGGTTGTGTCCTGCAAAAGGACTCCTCCCAAAGTCTCTTCTTATATACTCTCTTGGGAGGGGCCAAGCCACAACCACCTGGGCTTGATTATCTCTTATGAGTCTGTCTCCATAACTGCTGCCTCCGTTTTCTCCACCCTCCATTGCCTGGTGTCCGGGACAAACTCCCTTTGATCTTCCCCACTGCTCCATGCCTCAGGCACCTCCTGGTGGCCAACCAGCCTCTCTGGTCCCTGCTCAGAGTCTGAACCCTGCCCAGGGTCCTCCACATCTTCCATAGCAGACTCATAGGATCCCTCGCTATCGGAGTCCATCGGCAGCTCCAACGGCTCCTGCTGGGTCGTAACAGGTTATTGTGGCGATACTGCTACAGTCAGGGTTCCAAGTAACAAGCCCAATGAAAAGGAACTCCGAGGCTTCTGTTTCCTCAAAGCTACAATTTATTGAAGATGTCATATTGGCACATCTGGGAAAACCCAAATCTGAAAGCTTCCAGGTTTTCCCCACCCAGTTAAAAGTTTAAGACCCTGTCCCAACACCCACAAGTCCATCACACGGTCCAATCCTTCATTGCCATGAAGGAAGATTCCTTCTATCCACATCCATCCAGGTGCTGGGACAAAAGTGACCTTGACTTTCGGAGAAAAAATGTTGTTATGGCTACACATCACCCATTCTCTGTATAATCCCATTCTCCCACAGTACAAAGTGTGGCAGGCATGAAATCCAAAAGGCAAAAGATAGCTTCCAGGCCTGACACATAAATGTGAAAAACAAATCCTAGGTCACCTTTTTACCAGTGCCGTTGTAACTTTGAACGATCGCTAAAAGAACTGTTGTAAGTCGAGGACCACCTGTAAAGGAAGGAGGATTTATTCTCTAGAACTCTTGAGGCGAAGACAAGAGGCCACAGCCTCAACATCAAGACAGATTTCTTGATTGTGGGTTAACACAGCGGTCCCCAACTTTTGCAGCTTGGCGGCTGAGCTGGGGTGGGAGAGGGGAACGGGGCTGCAAAAGGGGCGGGCTGGCGCACGCGTGCAACTCCACTCACAGAAGAAGTAAGAGTAGCCTTTGGGGCGCATTTTCACGCTGGTTCAGTCTTTTCCGCGTCAAAAAGTTTTGCAAAGGGGACGGAAGGCCTGAAGCGGCGCAAGATCACCGCCACGGAGACTTTCGTCTGTGGGCAAAAGCTTTCAGTGTGAAAAAGTGAAGTCTTCCAGGCCACAGTCTCGCGCTCCTTCAGACGTTACTGAGGCCGCCTGGTATCCCAAAAGCAGATTGGGTAGGGGTATCAAACTCTATTTCATTGTCGTTACTTTTAAAGCCCTACATGGTATCGGACCTGGGTACTTGCGAGACCGCCTCCTGCCAATTACCTCCCTTCGACCAATTAGATCCCACCGATTAGGCCTCCTCCGGGTTCCATCAGCTAGCCAGTGTCAACTGTCGACCCCCTGGGGGAGGGCCTTCTCTGTGGCTGCTCTGGCCCTCTGGAACGATCTCCCCGTGGAGATCCGGACCCTCACCACCCTTCAGGCTTTCCGCAAAGCCGTTAAGACCTGGCTGTTCCGTCAGGCCTGGGGCTGATGAGTTCCCAGCCCCACTCGAATTGTTGTGGCTGTTGAGCAGTTTTAATCTGTTTTTTGTAATTGTTTTGTCTTGTTTGTTTTCTTGTATTACCCCCTCCCCTATGAGTTTGTTAGCCGCCCTGAGTCCCCCCGGGGAATAGGGCGGCATACAAGTTTAATAAACCATAAACCAACCATAAACCATTGAGGGCCGCATCAGGGTTGTGTTGGACCTTGGGGGGGCCGGGGTGGATGTAGCCACCTCAACGTCACTCGTATTCAAGGCTGTTTGTGGAGGTCCGAGTGCTCTTCCAGTGAGAACGGGCCCCCCAGCTCCCATTTTCAGCTGTGACAGCCTCCTGCACCCCTCTGCCAGTGAAAACCCTCCAGAGATCCGTTTTTGGCTAGCCGAGGATTGCAGGAGGCCATCCTAGCTGAAAATGGAGCCTTTTTTCACTTTGCTGTTTCCAAGGCAGCCCCGTGGGCCTGATCTAAGCACCCGCGGGCAGGATGCGGCCCCCGGGCCGTGAATTATGACTCCTGAGATTGGGTATCCTGCGCAGGCGATGAGTCAGCGAAGCTGAGCGGGACACGCTCCCCCCACTCAACGTCTGCTCTCACCGCTCCATTTTTGGAGCATCGACAACAGGCAGCTTGGCGGCCAAGCTGGGGAATGAGAGGGGGGACCAGGAGCCATGAGTGGTGGGCTGGTGTGTACGTGCCCGAATGCGCAGCTCCACCCAAGCGAACAGAATCTTATGGAGCGCCACTCACTGCGAGCGGAGCTGCACATGTACACCGGCCGGGCTTTTGCGTGGCCCGGTTCCAAATAGGCCCCGGCACCGGAGTGACCCGCAGCCTGGGATTGGGGACCTCTGGATTAAAAGATCCAAAGTTTATTCAACCCGGTGCCACAATCGCCTGACATGGAGTCACACCTTCCATTGAACTCTAAAACACCGTCCAGTTTATGGATTCAAGCTGGCGCATGAACTTTCAGCGGCCCTGTTGCCCCACACTTAATGGGGGTGACTAACAAGAGCATCATCCCTGGGATTAACGAAAATCAGCGCATGGAGTTTGATCCTTTAATTGTAGCTGACACACCAACCCAAACACACCCACGCATGCTAATCCCTCCTTTAAATTTAGCCTCAAATAGACTTAATCGTGCACCGGATTAAACCGACTCCATCCAATGTTGTGAGAATAGCTAAACCCCGGGTTTTGGCAATATTTACTTCTCCCTAGAAAAAGCTGGCGTGAGGGGAAAGAGAATGGCTGACCAAAAAAAAACATCCATTTCTCCAGAGTAGAATTGGTAGGCCGCTAGGGAATTCTGGGAGTTGAAGTCCATCCATCTTAAAGCCTCCCTATGGGGGAATTCTGGGAGTTGAAGTCCGCCTATCTTAAAGCCTGCCGATGGGAATTCTGGGAGTTGAAGTCCCTCCATTTTAAAGCATACCAGTTGGGGAATTCTGGGAGTTGAAGTCCCTCCATCTTAAAGCCTGCCGGCTGAGGAATTCTGGGAGTTGAAGTCCATCCATCTTAAAGCCTGCCGGCTGAGGAATTCTGGGAGTTGAAGTCCATCCATCTTAAAGCCTGCTGGCTGAGGAATTCTGGGAGTTGAAGTCCATCCATCTTAAAGCCTCCCTATGGGGGAATTGTGGGAGTTGAAGTCCATCCATCTTAAAGCCTCCCTATGGGGGAATTGTGGGAGTTGAAGTCCACCCATCTTAAAGCCTGCTGACAGGGGAATTGTGGGAGTTGAAGTCAACCTATTTTAAAGCCTGCCGATGGGAATTCTGGGAGTTGAAGTCCCTCCATTTTAAAGCATATCAGTTGGGGAATTCTGGGAGTTGAAGTCCCTCCATTTTAAAGCATACCAGCTGGGAATTCTGGGAGTTGAAGTCCTTCCATTTTAAAGCATACCAGTTGGGGAATTCTGGGAGTTGAAGTCCATCCATCTTAAAGCCTGCCGGCTGAGGAATTGTGGGAGTTGGAAGTCCCTCCATCTTAAAGCAACCTTGTTCACTCACTGAAGCTCATCCATCAGAGAGAGATGGTTTCGAGGCAAAAGATGTCCCCCATCCCTTTTTCCCAGAATTCCCAATCCAGCCTCCTCAATCCGAGACCACCTCTGCTGCACTTAATGACCCATTTCACAGCTGCCTGCTGCAGCATACTCAGCTAACCTTCCTTCGGTTGAATCTGGAGAAGTGGGACGCACAAACTTAGCCCGTAAATGTAATCTACCTTCTCTTATGCAACTTTTTTTTGTCACAACTTCATATTGGTTTACCAAACTATCAAATACAAAAAGAAAAGTGAAAATAATAGGGAAGGAGGGGGGGGGGAAATAAACGCTTAGTAGGGTAGAAAGGGAAAGAAAAGCTTTGAGTTCTGACTTTTTGGCACAGTAGAATAAAGTAATAATACACCATCTCAACTTTTTTACTTTTATAATTTATACTAGCCATTTCGGTAACTACAAACCTACCTAATCAACGGAACTCAAAATCCAAGTTTAGCTTTGTTTTCCCTTTGTTTTCCTCCCACCCCAAGCATAAAGTCCAGAAGAGGTTTCCCAATTGAAGCAAAATTGTGTTCCTTTCTTAATCCAAGCAATCGATTTCAGCAATCGATTTAAGAACGCCAGTGAGTCGCTTAACAACTGGGGCAAGAAAGGTTTGAAAATGGGGCAGACCTCACTTCACGACTGCCTCGCTTAGCAACAATGGTGGTCGCACGTCAAGGACCACTCGCATATTCAACTTTCAAGAATCTTCTGCATGGAAGACGTGAATCCTACTCCGATATTTTTTCCCCCCTCTTACGCAACTCTTGAGTGGCAGGCCTGGAAGACTGCACAATGAGGAAACAACCCACACGCACACACCTGTCAACATCGTAGCAAAACATTTCCTGCCTTGTGTGTTTTCGATGACGCCAGCCACCCTGGCTCCCTTTCCCAGACCAGGTCGTGAATAATAACAACTTTCCAGAGGTTGACAAACAAGTTGGACGGCTCTACAATTAAGCGTCCCTCCCTGTCCGGGTTTCCGCCACTGGCTTGGCAGAATCCTTCACCTGCAGTGTGGTTGTGGTTCAATCACAAAGGTTGTGATACCAGCTGGGCTGCCATCTGCTCCTTCCCGTGAAGGTCTCCCTCCGGCAGCCAGGGACGAAAGGCTCAAATTCCTGCAGCTGGTCTCCGGATTTCTGGGTTTAAACTGGAAGACAAATGATGTGTTGGATACGGAGCCGGAGAGATGCGGACTTCAACTCCCAGAATTCCCTAGCCAGCATATAAGAATTCTGGGAGTTGAAGTCCGCATCTCTCCGGCTCCGTATCCAACACATCATTTGTCTTCCAGTTTAAACCCAGAAATCCGGAGACCAGCTGTAGGAATTTGAGCCAAGCTTGTGATCTATCTACTCCCCAAGGCCAGTGTTCCTAAAAGCATGATCCAAGGACTCCTAGGTCCAACCAGGCTGCAGATTCACTTAACAACCATGCTGATTCATTTAATGACCAGTGCAAAAAAAAAAGGTCATAAAATCCAGTCTGACCCACAACCAGTCTACTTTATGACCATTATGTGCTACAATCACGATGGTCTTGAAAGCATGGTCCATAGATCTCAGGAGTGCAACCAGGTTGCCAACCACCATGATTCACTTAACGACGGTTGCAAGATAGGTCATAAAATCCAGTCCAACACATGATCAGTCTGTTTTAATGATCATCATGTGTTACAACCATGATGGGCAGGTTCCTTTCTGGGAATTGACGTTGCCAAGATTGGGGAAACACTGCCCTAGTTATTTCAAGGCAGAATGCTCTTGCATATGGAGGCTCCACCGAGGTAATTAGATGCTGGCTGGGGAATTCTGGGAGTTGAAGTCCACCATTTATTCCAGTTGTCAAACGTGTGAACTATCTATTCCTCTAAGCTAGCATTCCTGAAAGCATGATCCAAGGTTCAAGCAGGCTGCAGATTCACTTAACAACCACGCTGATTCATTTAATGTCCAGTTCAAAAGAAAAGGTCATAAAATCCACTCCAACACACGACCAGCCTGTTTTACGACCCTCTTATGCTATAGCCATGATGGGGAAGCTCCATTCCTGCCGTTGATGTTTCCAAGGTTGGGAAAACAATGCCCTGTTTTATTTCAAGGCAGACTGCTCTTGAATATGGAAGCTCCTCCGAGATATCTAAACGCTGGCTAGGGAATTCTGGGAGTTGAAGTCCACCCAGCTTCACATTGACAAGGTTGGGAAACACTACTCCTTATTTCGAGGCAGAATGCTCTTGAATATGGAGGCTTGTTAGAGGTCATTAGACGCTGCCAAAGGGATTCTGGGAGTTGAAGTCCACCCAGCTTCACATTGACAAGGTTGGGAAACAGGATTCTAATCACTGTTAATGCTGAATGCTCTTGAATATGGAGGCTCCTTGGAAGTAATTAGACGCCTCTCTTTGCTTAACCTTTTTTGCATGGCATCTAATTTGCAAACCCCAGAAAACAGAGAAGGAGTTAGCAAATTGCAAGACGCCCGGACGTTCCCGAGTCTGTTGCAAGATGTTGGAAGAGGAATTCCCAGGAATTCTCAGCCAGCACGGCCCCAACAGAAGCAAGTTGGCTTGTGTTAGGACAAGCTGTGGTTTGCTTGGGCTTTTAGCCTGTAGGAAGTGAAATCCCACCCCTCTCCTACAAAAGTGAAATATCCTGGGAAATGTTGAAAAGGCAAAATATTACATTTCCCTGGATCAGAAATGGAGAAACATGTTTTTAGGTAGGAAACAGGCTCACTCTTAATAGCCCCCACCTTTGTCAATGGGTCATTAAAAGGCCTGAGGCAGTCTGTTCTACATAACAAAGATCTCCCCCATTCAGCTCCAGGGTGATGGGATTAAGGCATGATAGTATTAGCCCTTCACCCATCTCACCACAGGGCCCCTGGGAAGAAGCAAGGCTCAACCAAACCTGGGCTCAAAACACAGCCTGGAGAGTTGGCCCTGCATGGCCCCGTGGGAGCCTGACAACCAAGATCAAGATCAAAGGCCAGAGAGGGCATAAAACCAGGGACTTTCAGCATCTCGCTCTCTCTTTTCTTCTTCACCCAACATCTGGAACCATTGATCCCCCTTTTCTGTTCAGGAACTCAAACCATGTGGTCCTGTCCATCATTAAACCATCTTTCCAAGCAGCCTCCATGTTTCCCATGTCTTTTCCCCCACTTGGAACTGAACCTAGAAGGACATTTCTTCCAACAAGCCCAAACCAGGGTGGGCCTCGTTTTATAAACTGTGGTTCATCGCTAAGCACATTGCATTAACTTAGCTCAGGGGTCAGAGACCTGTGGCTCTGGAGCCGCATGTGGCTCTGGAGCCGCATGTGGCTCTTTCATCCCTCTGCTGCGGCTCCCTGTTGCCTTCTGGTCAGCTCCAGAATTTAACGGGTGGGGGGGACTTCTGATTAGGACCTTTGTGGCTTTTTGAGTGTTTAAGGTTGCTAATCCCTGATTTGGCTAATTTTGGCTTGATCCAGTAACTCGAACTAAACCACATCTTAGCACAATGCGTGAATCGGACTACTGACTGATTATAATGCAGTTTTGGAAGATAGAAAAAATTGAAGCTATCTTGGAGGTCACTTAATCGCATTATCTTTCTATCTTTCTATCTTTCTATCTATCTATCTATCTATCTATCTATCTATCTATCTATCTATCTATTTCTATTTCTATTTCTATTTCTATTTCTATTTCTATTTCTATTTCTATTTCTATTTCTATTTCTATCTATCTATCTATCTATCTATCTATCTATCTATCTATCTATCTATCTATCTATCTATCTATCTATCGTGACCAGCTACAATTATCCATAACGCTAAGCCACATTTTGTCATCTTCAGATGTTGGTCCAATGCAAAACAAACATAGTTAATTGTAGTTTGTGCAGTAAAGTAGCATGGCTTAGCATAACATTCAATCACCATAAGCTACTTTCTATTTTCTCCACCTTGATTTAATGTGAAACAAACACAGCTAATGATAGTTCATGCAATAAACTAGCATGGCTTAGCGCAACAATTATCAATCACACTAAGCCATGTTGCATTTTCTCCAGATATTGGTTTGGTGTGAAAGAGAAACACAACTAATTATAGTTCAGGCAGTAAACTATCCATCATGCTAAGCCACATTGTGTCTTCTCCAGATGTTGGTTTAGCTAATTATAGTTTATGCAGCAAACCAGTATGGCTTAGCCTAAGAATGATCCAATGTGGCTAAGCCACAACATAGTGTCTTCTTTAGATGTCAGTTTAGTGCAGAGTAGAAACCCAGCTGATTATGGTTTAATGCAGTAAACAAGTATGGCTTAGCCGAACAATTATCCATCACGCTAAGCCACATTGTGTCTTCTCCAGATATTGGCTTAATGTGAAATAGAAACACAGCTAATTATAGTTTATGTAGGAAACCAGTATGGCTGAGCCCAACAAATATCCGTCACGCTAAGCCACATTGTGCCTTCTTCAGATGTTGGCTTAATGTGAAACAGAAACACAGCTACGGTAATTATAGTTTATGCAATAAACTAGTATGGCTTAGCTTAAGAATTACCTAAGAATTATTATTTTTCTTTAGATGTCAGTTTAGTGCAAGGTAGAAACCCAGCTAATTATGGTTTAATGCCTAAGAATTACCTAAGAATTATCATCATTCTTTAGACGTCAGTTTAGTGCAAGGTAGAAACCCAGCTAATTATGGTTTAATGCAGTGAGCTACATTATGTAAGGTGGCTTGGCACAATTTATGGACCGAGTCCCCAACCAGACACTGTTCAGGCCGGTTCAGCTCCCAGCCTGCATCCGACCTCCATTAAAACTACTGCACGTCCGAATGTCCACAGCTGCCCACTGGGGAGGGTGTTCTGTTCCCACCGCTTTAATGTCACGATTGTGTTTCGATGTGGGCTTGTTTGCCGACGAAAGACTGCACCAGCTGTGCTTGGCTGGATGCCCAGTGGCTGGATGACCTTCTTCTATATTTCTTTGCATTGCTCGAAACGCTACAGCTCAGGGTAGATCCCTGGGTGATCTACCAGATTCCCAGGTGGGGCTTCAAAACAAAGAAAACATTTCCCCAAAACTCTGGGAGGAAACACCCCCGTTGTCGTCGTCTTACATCAGGGATGTTCACCTTGGCTGCTACTTTCAGACTGCTGGACTTCAACTCCCAGAATTCTATGCTGGCTGGGGGAATTCTAGGAGTTGAAATCCACAAAGGTGGGATACTCCTGATCTGCACCCTAGTAGGGGCTGCCGTGGGGAAGAAATGGAGGCAGTGACAGATTTTATTTTCCTGGGCTCCAAGGTCACCGCAGATGGGGACTGCCGGCAAGGCATTAAAAGAGGCTGGCTCCTGGGGAGGAAAGCTAGGGCGGATTCTAGACAGCATCCTAGAAAGCAGAGATATCATCACTCTGCCACTCAAACTGTGTCTCCAGAGCAGTCGAAACGACCCTCCAAGCAAACCGGAAGTCCGTTCCCAAACTTCCAGTTTGACTGTAGGACCGTTTTTTTGCGCTCCGGAGGCTTCACGGAAGCTCATGAAGCCTCCAGAGGGCCTCGGGGGGGGGGGGGCAGGGGAGGCTCTTTCTGCCCTCCCTGGGGTCCTATAAAGCCTCTGGAGCCTGGGGAGGGCGAAAAATGGCTTTAAAAAAGGGTGAACTCAGCTGGCCAACGCCTTGCGTGCCCTGACAAATGGCTCCGCGTGCCATAGGTTCGCCATCCCTGGGATAAGGAGCCGAGGTGGCGCAGTGGTGAAATGCAGCACTGCAGGCTACTTCAGCTGACTGCTGTTCTGCAGTTCGGCTGTTCAAATCTCACCGGCTCAGGGTTGACTCAGCCTTCCATCCTTCCGAGGTGGGTGAAATGAGGACCCGGATTGTTGTTGGGGGCAATATGCTGACTCTCTGTAAACCGCTTAGAGAGGGCTGAAAGCCCTATGAAGCGGTATATAAGTCTAACTGCTATTGCTATAGGGTCCCCTGCTCAGCAGGGAGCTGGACTAGAAGACCTCCAAGGTCCCTTCCAGCTCTATTCTGATTGATTGATTGAAAGCACCAGAAGGCAGGGCAAGAAAAAAAAACAACGGATGGAAACTCATCAAGGAGAGAAGCAACCTAGAATTAAGGAGAAACTTCCTCGCAGTGAGAACAATTAACCAGAGGAACAGCTTGCCACCAGACGTTGTGGCTGCTCCAATACGGGAGGTTTTTTTTTTTTAAAAAAAGACTGGACAGCCATTTATCTGAAATGGAATAGGGGCTTCTGTTTGAGCAGGGGGTTGGGCTAGAAGACCTCCAAGGTCCCTTCCAGCTCTCGGATTGATTGAACATGATCGGCTTTGTTGGTTTAGGATCTAACCTGAACCCAACCTGAAGATAACCTCTGAACATAATCCTTGCATTCCAGAGAAGAAAAATAAAATTATAAAGAGATTGAGGCTTCTCCCACCCCCAGCCAATATCGGACAAATGGAATCGTTGCCTACCATTCATAATTGAGATACAGATGCTCAACAAATAGCGGTTGACTTAGAATGATTCATTTAGTGACCGTTGGACATTACATCACTGAAAAAAGCGCCTTATGACCGCATTTCACACTTAACGACCCTTGCAGCATTCCTGTTGCCACATGATCAAAATTCAGACACGCAGCAACTGACTCGTATTTATGACGGTTGCGGTGTCCCTGGGGTCATGGGATCCCCTTTTGCGACCTTCTGGACAAGCTGATTCAATAGGGAAGGCAGATTCATTTAACCAATGGGTTACCCACTTAACAACCACCATGATTCGCTTAACAACTGCAGCGAGCAAGGTCGTAAAATGGAGCAAAACTCACCTAACAATTGCTTCGCTTAGCAACAGAAATTTTGGGCTCTATTGTGGTCGTACGTTGAGGGCTTCCTATAACGACCAGTAAGCCTGAGGGATAAAAACACACCGGTGATATCGTACACAGGGGGAAAACTCACTTAACAACTCTCTTGGTTAAGAATAGAAATTTGCGGTCATAAGTCGAGTACCATCTGTATCGCTAAATATGCCTCCGATTTGGTGCTTCTATCTAGACCCGTGATGGTGGCACACAGAGTCATTTGTTAGGGCACGCAAGGCGCTGCCCTATCAGCTGGCCAGTGCGCATGTACGCGCTGACCAGTTGACTTCGGCCTTCTTTTGAGGCCGGTTTTTGCGCTCCGGAGACTTCCGGAGCTTCCAGAGACTTCCGGAGCTTCCGGAGCGTGAAAAACTGGCCCTACAGGCAAATCGGAACTTCAGGATCGAACTTCCGCTTTGCTCTTAGGGCCATTTTTCGCCCTCTGGAGCCTTCAGGGAAGCCTCCTGAAGGCCCCCGAAGTCTCCAGATATCTAAAATCGGCCCTACGGACCAACCGGAAGTCACCATTCCCGAACTTCCGGGTTCCCCATAGGTCCGTTTTTCACCCTCCGGAGCCTTCAGGGAAGCTCCCGAGCCCTCCGGAGGGTGTCCGGGAGAGCGGGGAGTCTGTTTTCGCTATAAAGCCTC
This sequence comes from Thamnophis elegans, assembly GCF_009769535.1. NCBI lineage: Eukaryota > Metazoa > Chordata > Lepidosauria > Squamata > Natricidae > Thamnophis > Thamnophis elegans. The sequence goes on along the minus strand of NC_045541.1, from coordinate 180,055,371 downwards.
TGGAGCCTGGGGAGGGCGAAAAAACCATGCCAAAAACAGTGTGTGTGTGTGTGTGTGTGTGTGTGTGTGTGTGGTTGTGCAAATAGCATTATGGGTGTGGCACGCCAGCGCATGACAACCCCCCCCCCCACACGTACCCCCCGCTTTTGGCACGGGAGCCAAAAAAGTTTCGACATCACTGATCTAGACTGAATGTGGACTCCGAATACAATCGGCCAGTTCCCCCACAAAAAAGATGCTTCCAGATTCCTCCCGGTTTTATTTTTGCGCTCCGAGCAAACGCAGAATCCAGTTTGCCATCTGCAGAGACCATTCCAGATTAGAGGGATCAGCTACAGAGATTAAATCCTAAAGGCTGACTTGCATTCCTGTCTTCTTCCTCCTCCTTCGCTCTTCCAGCGTGTGGGCGGGGAACGAACATTGCAAGATCTGGCATTCTCTCTCTCGGCATTAAGTTTGCACTTCAACAAATAAGTTTAATAGGCCGGAGGGGCAGGGCTGTAACTGTTTAAACAACCACACACGAAAACCAGGCCATCTGCCCTTCGCACTAATTTCTCCGAAGAATAAAAAAAACAATAAAACATTCACCAACCAACCACCCTGCCTTTCCCTGCCAGCCTTTCAAGGAACTGGAGTCCTCCCAGAGAGAGAGAAAAAACATTTTTTTTAGTGGATTTTCATTTACCAATCAGGACAAAAACGTTGGGAGCCAAGGTCCTCGCGTCTGTTTAGAAAGAAGAGCTATCAAGAGAGCTCAAAACATTTGCATTTCAAAACAACAGCCAAATAAACCATCGGTCTCTACTCCGGGTTCAATAAGTAGAAGTCGCTTGGAGAAGTGAATTCATTTGCACTCCTCTTAACCATGGCTTACCGGACAATAAACACAAGATTAATTTAAAACCCAGGAATACCATGTTCGAGACCCCCCCAACCCACTTTTGCAGCTTCCCCAGTCTGCAAACGTTTATTAGCCATAGATAAAGGACTGACAAGTATGTCCCAAAATTTTAAGAGGCAACTGAACTTTTTTCCTTGACGATGTTTCTCTTCTCATCCAAGAAACTTCTTCAGCATTGACTGGATGGTGGGGAAGGGAGGGATTTATAGGCTATTAATTTGTATCCTTTGAGGGAGCCGTTGAGGCCACCTGGAAGTGTAGCTGTGTCCTCAGGGGTCACCTGAGTGGTGCAAATGGGTGGGGAGCCTTCTTGGAACTGCTGAAAGGACAGATCTGTCTGTTGGGGAAACAAAACAGCCACTTTGCAAACGCATGGCGCGACATAGGAGAACAAACCCAAAAGAATTCAGAGGTCCATCTACATTTCAAAGAGACAGGCCGTTCTTTGGAAGGCAGCAGAGTCCACATTTTGGACAGAGAGGAAGGCTGGTTTGAAAGGGGGTCAAAGAGGCCATCTATGTCAAAATTGGACAGCTCCCTCTCAACAGATGGGGAGGGAATACGACATCATCGAACTCCAGTTTACAACACAGTCCTTTCAGCAGGCCCAAGAAGGCCCCACACCCATTTGCACTTTGTCTTTAAGAAGATGCTGGACAACCAGTTGTCTGAAGTGGTGTAGGGTTTCCTGCCTAGGCAGGGGGTTGGACTAGAAGACCTCCAAGGGCCCTTCCAACTCTGCTATTCTATTCCATTCTAAATGTCCAAGTGGCCCAGTGGTGGGTTGCTAACTGGTTTACTACCGGTTCGCTTGTGCTCACTCGTTTCTGCGCCGGACGAGTGGGCGGAGCCTCCTGCCACTGCCACTACTGGCTTGGCTGAACCGGGAACAACCCACCTCTGAAGTGGCCTCAATGACTCTCTAAAGTCTAAAAAGGCTGCAAATGACCAGCTGTCTGCAAGGAGCATAAATCCTTCTGTTCCCCACCATCCAGTCAGAGCCAAAGAAGCTTCTTGGATGAGAAGCGAAACACCTTCAAAAGGAAAACAAGAAAGTCCGATCGCCTCTTTGGAAAAATGGCCTTGGCCCATTTGAAACCGGACCACAGAAGCAGCGGGCAAGAACGTGCGAGCACGGAGCTCCATTTGCACAAGGGGAGGCTGTGTATGACTGCCACTCATGCGAATGGAGTTGCACGCTAATGCTCACACTCACCCGCCACTCACACATAACTATTTCCTCTCCCTCCCTCCCGCCACACCCCCCCCCCCAGTCCACAAAACTGGAAAAATTGGAGAACGGTGCTATCAGATCCCGACTAGTGATATTGCAATTCAATTGGGAGGAGGGGAGCCTTGGGGTTAAATCATTAGCTACATCTGAAACAACTGAGTTTTACAACTTTACAACTGGTTTCCTGTCACCAGGAGACTGAAGGTTCCCAACATCTCTGGAGGGACGTTTATGGTAGCCATGTAGTATATATAACTTTGATGTCTAACTAGAGATAGCCATGGGAACGTGTGCTTTATTGGCTCCCAGGGCAGAAGAGTTAAGGAAGCATCTTCACACTTGTGTATCGGTCAGAATCTGCATTCGGATGAAGGGGAGGGGTCATTATCAGCTTAATCCCAATTGCATGGCCTAAAGGTTTTCAAATGCTGCTTTGCTTCTAATGGTTTCCATCATGACTGATTAAAGGTTCCTTTTGAAATAATCCGTTTCAACAGTCTTTACTTTCTTAAGTTAGGAGAGGAGCCATTACAGGTGCATTAAAAGTTTTTCCCTGAACGTGGATCGAAATATTTACATTAAGGGTGGTACATACTCTGTTTTATTACGTTCCCTGTTTTAAAATAAACATTTCGGTCTCTTTTTAGAGCTCATACGCGACGGGGATCAAAAATCACACATTACAGGTAGTCCCCAACTTACAACCTTTCACTTAACGACCGTTTGAAGTTACAACGGCACTGAACAAAACGGACTTCCAATCGGTTTTCACACTTCTGACTGTTGCCGCGTCAGAATCAAAATTTAAGCGCTTGGCAACTGATTCGTACTTATGACGGTCACCCCGTCCCCTTTGGCCACCTTCTGACTAGTAAAGCCAACGGGGAAGCCGGATTCACTTAAGAACCGTGCCACCAAACTTAACAACAGCGGCTGTTCGCTCAACCACGGTGGCCGGAAAGGTCGTAAGATGGAGACAAAACTCACATCACCACTGTAAGCAGAAGTGTTGGGTTCCATTGTGGTTATAAGTCGAGTACTGCCTATATCTGCCCTTTTGAGGATAGTTTTCCCCCTCGCAACACTTTTGTGAGGGGAAAAAAAAAGAAAGGAAATCACAACAACACAAGTGTTTTGCTCTTGTCTCCAAAGCAAACTTTGAAGGACAAAGTTGTGGTGTGAGGTCTGAACACTCAAGGGGTGTCCTATTTCCCCATCAAGAGGATCATGATCTTGTTGTCTAGGCTGCAAACGCTGCGTTGTGTTCCAACTTCACACTGGAAAGTGCAGGCTTGTTGAGAAGGGCCTTTGGCACCCTCCCAACGGGCTGAAATCCAAAGCGTTTTTCCGCAAACAACATTTTTTGGGGGAAAGAAAAACAATGAAGGAGATATTCAGAAGTAGCGTGTTTTTATGTTGGACGTGAACATGTAAAAGCAGTGTTTCTCAGACCCCGTAACTTTAAGATGTCTGGACTTCGACTCCATGCATGCCGGCTGGGGAATTCTGGGAGTTGAAGTCCATGCATGGTGGCTGGGGAATTCTGGGACTTGAAGTCAACCAGCAACAATTAGAACAATTAATCAGTGGAGTGACTTGCCACCAGAAGTTGTGGGTGCTCTAACAGTGGAAGTTTTGAAGAAGAGATTGGACAACCATTTGTCTGAAATAATATAATAGTATAGGGTTGGACTAGAAGACCTCCAAGGTCCCTTTCCAGCTCTGTTATTTTGTTATTCATCTCAAAAGGACACTGCCTAGGGAATTCGGGAGGTTGATGTCCACCCTTCTTAAAGCATGCTGGCTGGGGAATTCTGGGAGTTGAAGTCCACCCCTCTTAAAGCATATCAGCTGGGGAATTCTGGGAGTTGAAGTCCACTCCTCTTAAAGCATGCCGGCTGGGGAATTCTGGGAGTTGAAGTCCACCCCTCTTAAAGCATATCAGCTGGGGAATTCTGGGGGTCGAAGTCCACCCCTCTTAAAGCATGCCGGCTGGGGAATTCTGGGAGTTGAAGTCCACCCCTCTTAAAGCATGCCAGCTGGGGAATTCTGGGAGTTGAAGTCCACCCCTCTTAAAGCATATCAGCTGGGGAATTCTGGGAGTTTAAGTCCACCCCTCTTAAATCATATCAGCTGGGGAATTCTGGGAATTGAAGTCCACCCCTCTTAAAGCATATCAGCTGGGGAATTCTGGGGGTCGAAGTCCACCCCTCTTAAAGCATATCAGCTGGGGAATTCTGGGAGTTGAAGTCCGCCCCTCTTAAAGCATGCCAGCTGGGGAATTCTGGGGGTCGAAGTCCGCCCCTCTTAAAGTTTGGAAAACACCGGGCAGGGCACAGAATCAAATCACAGTAAGATAGAACGTAGATGAACATTAAAAGGAAAACCAATCCTTTGATTTCTGACAGTGAAGTCTGGACAGCCATCTATTCTGGGTTCTTCAGTGCAGCTTTTCTCTCAGATCAGATGGATGCCCTCAAGGTTCCTTCCAACTCGAAGCATTTCCACAGGAGTTCCTGTGGACCGCCAAACTAAACGGAAGTGGACATTTGGAGAAGCACAATGGACCTTTAAGAGTGGCTTTTATGTGCCTCTGAACACCACCCACCCTGGGAAGAAAGGCCTACCCCCCAAGCTCCCACTTGGCCAAAGGAGCGCCTTGAAAAGACTTCCAGAGTTAGGAGGCCCAACTCCATTAAATCGTGGGTTTACTGGCTCCCTCAGATGTATCTTCTGCTCTAGAAGACGACCAGATGCAGAAGTGCAGGGAAGAGCAACAAAGATGATTAGGGTATCAGAGAGGGGTGGGCTGCTGCTGGTTTTACTAAGAATGCGCAATGCTTGTGTGTGTGTGTGCTGTTCAATACAAGTTGTTCTTCGCACATGCACGGAACAATTTTCAGTGAACTGCGCACCTGCAGTCACTAAAAACCAAAATGGTGGCGGCCCAGCAGCAGTGAGGGAACCAATCCAGGGGCGTGGCCAGCCTGGGTCGCTGCCGGTTCTGCGACCCAGGCCTGAATTCCACTGCCAGTTCAGCCGAACTGGGCCAAACCAGGAGCAACCCGCCCCTGGTGTCAGACCTTGTAGCCATCTTTTGAGATTTGGGCCTTCAGGCCTGCCGGCATTTGCTACCGTGGGAAAATGGGAGGGGGGGATTATATGGAGTGTGGGTGAAATATAGTCAAAACAACCTTCTTTTCTCAGAGAGTTAAGGACGTCTTGCCCTGCAGCTGCGATGAGGTGACTGGGGGGGGCATCTCCAGTTTTGGATGGTGCCTGATTGGACCATGTGATGGACATGTGGGTGCTGGGCAGGAATTTGAACTTTCTTTTGGGTGGGGAAAACCTGGAAACGTTCGGATTCGGGTTTCCCCAGATGTGCCAATATGACATTTCTAACAAAATGGAACTTTGAAGAAATTGAAGCCTCATAGTCTTTGTTCCTTGGGGATGTTACTTGGAACCCTGGCATAGGGGGCAACATATGAAGAACGGCTGCAGGAAATGGGTATGTCTAATGTTTAATGAAAAGAAGGACTGGGGAGACATGATAGCAGTCTTCCAATATCTCAGGGGCTGCCCCAAAGAAGAGGGAGTCAAACTATTCTCCAAAGCACCTGAGGGTAGAACAAGAAGCAATGGGTGGAAACTAATCAAGGAGAGAAGCCACTTAGAACTGAGGAGAAATTTCCTAAACAGTGAGGACAATCAACCAGTGGATTGCCTCCAAAAGCTGTGAGTGCTCAAACACTGGAAGTTTTAAAGAAGAGATTATAGACAACCATTTCTCTGCTTTGGTATAGGATTTCCTGCCTGAGCAGGGGGTTGGACTAGAAGACCTCCAAGGTCCCTTCCCACTCTGCTATGCTGTTAATAGCAAGACCGCACATGGGTCTGTGTAACCCACCTCTTCAGCCCTTTCAGGGTGAAGAGATACCCGAGATGGCAGGCAAGCACCCTCATTATTTAAGACCAAAACCCAGGGGGTTGGACTAGAAGACCTTCAAGGTCCCCTTCTGTCATTCTGTTCGGAAGCCAATCTGGAGATGGCCTTCAGTTGCGGTCTCCACATCAGAGTCGTCCCTAATTGCCTTCCACCAAAAACCTTTATAAACCCCCTTTCATTCCTTGGAAAAAGTTAAGAAAGGACAGTGGAAAAACCCAAGGTGAAACCATATCTAAAAAAAAAGAAAAGAAACCGACACACTCCCCACAATCTCTTTCTTAAAATACCACACTCCATTATATCAAAAGGAGATCCGGAAGTGGTGAGACCAAAGCCACCGCGTCCACAGCTGAGTCTTGAAAAGCCATGGTTTTTGGTTGACTTCAGATGTTGCCTTCATCCAACATTTGGTTCAGCCCTCCGCAGATCCGCTGCAGGTGGCTCTGGTAGGGCTCCGAAGAGCCGTAGAGCGCGGAGAGGAACTCGTAGTCCGCGAAATGGTTGAAGACGTGGTTAATCCGAGAATGGGACTTACTGGTCAGGTGTGTGTTGACAGCTTGATGGAGAAGGTCACGGCATTCGTTGAGCATGTTGGACATGACCCGGCGGTCGAAAGTGAAGTCCACCTGGTAGAAGCTGACCGCCGTCATAGCCAAAGTATGGAGCTTCTTACGGAAACGGTCCATCAAGACCAGCTCTTCGACGCCGAACTGCTTGTTGCGGTACAAGACGCCCAACTTCACCACGATCTTGATCAAGTTCTTGATGATCTTCTGGGCTTCTTTGCGGTTGTGCGTGAATTCCTTGGTGACCCGGTAGAGCTCGTCCAGGATGTCACTGCTGGTGTCGTCGATGAAGATGCTGGCCACGTTCTTGGAGGCCATCTTGCTCAGCAGTTTCTTCTGAGCTTGGAGAGCCAAATTCTTAGTGCTGAAAGTATCCATCTTCCCTGAGAGATGGAAGAGAAGGCATCTATGGTCATCATCATCATCATCATCATCACACAGCATCTTATTGTTGCATCATCATCTATGCCAGCAGGTTAGGATAACACCTGAGGGACATTTTATCCTACCTGATTTGAATGGGACTTACCGTAATTTTCGGTTTATAAGACGCACCTTTTTCCCCTCAAAAAAGAGGGTGAAAATCTGGGTGCGTCTTATACACTGAATACAGTATTTTTGGCTTCCAGAAACCTCGCCTCCCCCCCCCTTTGCAAAAATGGCTGTGAATAGCCTTTAGGTGGCTTCCAGAGTGCTGCTGGGGGCTGGGGAGAGCAAAAAATGAGCAAAAAAACGGCCCATTTTTTGCTAGTTTTTGCCCCCCCAGCCCCCAGGAGCACTCTACAAGCCTCCTAAAGGCTATTCATGCCCCCCCTTTTTTTTGACAAAAATAACGGGCCGTTTTTGAGAGGTGAGTGCAGAGTGCAAAAACTTTTTTTAAAAAATAAATTGCCTCTTCAAAATCTTGGTTTGTCTTATACTCCGAAAAATACGGTATCTGTTTTAGGATTATCATGATGCACAGTTGTAATGATTAGCCTCCATCATGGTCCTAAGGTCCAGGAATAGTGGGGGGGGGGGGTGTTGTTCCTGCCAGTGGTACTGCCTGTTCAGTGCGCAAGGAATTTGCGCTCACTGGCTTCCATATAAACCATATGAAGAACGGTTGCTGGAATTGGATATGTCTAGTTTAATAGAAAGGACCAGGGGAGACATGATAGCAGTCTTCCAATATCTCAGGGGTTGCCACAAAGAAGAGGGAGTCAAGCTATTCTCCAAGGCACCTGAGGGTGCAATGGATGGAAACTGATCAAGGAGAGAGATTCAACCTGGAAATAAGGAGACATTTTCTGACAGTGAGAACAATCAACCCATGGAACAGAAGTTGCCTTCGGAAGTTGTGGGAGCTTCATCTCTGGAGGCTTTGGAGAAGAGACTGGACTGGCATCTGTTGGAAATAGTGTAGGGTTTCCTGCTTGAGCAGGGGGTTGGTCTAGATGACCTACAAGGTCCCTTCCAACTCTGTTCATCTGTTATCTGATTAGGGGACTGGAAGTTAAAACATATGAAGAATGGTTGGAGGAACTGGGTATGTCTAGTTTAATGAAAAGAAGGACTAGGGCCTAGAAACATGACAACAGTGTTCCAATATCTCAGGGGTTGCCGCAAAGAAGAGGGAGTCAAACTATTCTCCAAGGCACCTGCAGGTAGAACAAGAAGCAATGGGTGGAAACTAATCAAGGAGAGAAGCAACTTAGAACTGAGGAGGAATTTCCTGACAGAACAATTAATCAGTGGAACAGAAGTTGCCTCCAAAAGTTCTGAATGCTCCAACACTGGAAGTTTTAAAGAAGAAATTGGACACTATTGCATATAAGCATATGCAGAGTATGCTGGCTGAGGAATTCTGGGAATTGAAGTCCACACATATTAAACCTGCCAAAATTGAGAAACACGGGCTCGAAATAATCTTAACTTTCTAAATTAGGGAGCGAATCTTGCTTTGGGAGCTGCTTCTATGAGGTGTCATTTTCTCCCAAGATGGCGATATTAAGAAAAACACTTGCCTGTTTTTTCCCCCCCTTGGGCTCCTAAGAAGCTACAAATCAAATGAACAGAAAACAAAAATGTATGATTAGACCATGAAAAATGGCAGAAACTCAGAGAGGATGGTTTATATGGCATTAGTGAATTTTCATCCCAGTCTTTTCTCTCTTCTGGCATGTCCCCAGAGGGTTAAGTCTACAAACCTCTCCAAAAGTGGAAAGGCACCGCAAACCACATTTTTATTCTTGCCAAGTGTCAAATTTAATTCAGAGGCAGAAAGAAAGAAAGAAAGAAAGAAAGGAAGGAAGGAAGGAAGGAAGTAAAAAAGGAAGGAAGGAAGTAAAAAAGGAAGGAAGAAAGAAAAAAGAAAGAGGGAGGGAGAGAGAGAGAATGAATTCTGATGAAATTTTTTGGGCAGCCTCATATTGCAAATTCCTCTCTCTAAAGATTAACCACAACTTGTGTCCTACTCTCAGCTTATCTTGCTGCTTCCCCCTCCACCAATGCTTGTAGAAAACGACATTTTAAGACCAATCCGCTGTGAGAACAGTAACAACAATTTAAGAATAATTAACCCCCCCAAAAATCCATGCAAAGCCAGAATTGAGAAGATGGCAAAATTGCCGGAAAGAAGCTGAAGAAACAGGGGATCACTTGGTTAGCCCCTTAGAAGTTTGCACAAACAACGGCGTTGCAAAGTGGCAACAATGGTGCATTGGAAGATCCGCAAGAAATAATATTTGCCTGCTGGCAAACCATCGGGACCATAAAATAGAGAAAATAATAGAAAACGAAGAAGCTAAAATGCTCGGGGGCTTTAGAATCCAAACAGACAGGCATCTGCCACATAACACCCCCCAGGCTTAAAAAAATTGTCGATAAGAAAGACAAAAAGGTCCAAATAGTTTAATTTAGTGTCATCTGCAAATTGGATGAGTTCCCCTTCTATTCCCTCTTCTAGATGACTGATGAAGATACGTAGCCCTTGGCTTACCACCAAAAACTGAGCCCCAAATTTCTGTTGTTCAGTGAGACATTTGTTAAGTGAATTTTGCCCCATTTTACAACCTCCCTCACCTTAGTTGTTAAGTGAATCACTGCAGTTGATCAGTTAGTAACCTGGTTGTGAAATGAATCCGGCTTGCCCATTGACTTTGCTTGTCAGAAGGTCACAAAATGTGATCACATCACCCCGGGACACTGCAACCGTCATAAATATGAGTCAGTTGCCACTCATGTGAATTTTGATCACGTGATAAGGGGGATGCTGGAAAGGCCATAACTGTGAAAAAATGGTCCTAAGTTCCTTTTCTTCAGTGCCGTTGTAACTTTTAACTGTCACTAAACGAACTCTTGTAAGTCAAGCATTCCCCGTATTGAAGTGTACTGGGCCTAACAACAGGGTGACAAAGTAGCAGCAATGGTGCATTAGGAGATCTGCAAAAAATACCATTTGCCTGCAAGCAAGAACTGGCGGGATCATCAAGTAGAAAAAGTCGTTGAAAATGAGGAAGCTAAATTGTTCTGGGCTGGGGTGGGTTG